>NC_064305.1:29166311-29270108 GCF_023373825.1 Bactrocera dorsalis
ACGCGACGCGTTTGCTCTTGATTCGTTTTTCCATTTTCGTGACGAGCACTACAAACATACGTCTACTCAACTTTGACGCAGCAGGCGAACTAAACAAACCTGAGCGGATGGATGTTATCGGTTAGAGGGAAGGGGGATTGACGGAAAAAAGAAAAAGGCAATTTCAACGTCACAGGTTTACCACAAGCGTGGCAACAAAATCAGTCTCATTACTTAATTGTCAAACCTCGTATATTGCATTTATTTCTGACTTGCTTTGTGCTCTGTGTAGTTCTGCCACCTCTAGAGCGAGCGGTGCGTGTGTTGATTGCTGTCGCTGTCTCGTAGGTGCTGGCAGAAATTTCCATCAATGCATTTCATTAGGCAGCACTTTGTGTCTTTGGCGTTGCCGTTGCTGCTAAGTGGCCCTCTTTGTCACGGCTTATTAACTTTGATTTGCATTTATACTTCTATCAGACAGTCAGCGAGCATCCTTTAACATTACATTTGCATATAACTATAGAAAAATATTAACGTTTTCGAATATTCAAACGTTGGTTGGAAAATTAAGATTCATTGGCTGTAACTTTGCTGCATTTATAAAAAAAAACTGTTCCCGACTTATAGTTATTCTGATTTTAATCCACTAAAAAGTCACAAAAAATCTAAAAATTCAAAATTATTGAAATTACTAAAATGGTTAACTGTTCTCATTTTATTAACTTTGTTAATGTGAGAGAAAATATTTGTATACTTGTCCTTTTTGTTAAATAAAATCTGTTCCCAATTATTAAAAACTATTTCTTATCTATTATTATTACAGTTTTAATGTTTTTTCTAATATGCATATACGCTAAATTCTTAAAATGTATATTATATAAAGTGTTCTCAATTTATTAACTTTACTACTGCAGGAACATTTATTCACATGTAATTATACATTTTTTAGTTTTATATACAATTTGTGTTTTTGCATGCAAGTTCAAAAGAATTTCAGTCTCTTTGAAGTGGTAAACCGTACTCATTGTCTTTTAAGTATATTTGAGTTTACTACTACGAAAAAAATTATTCTCAATTAATTAATTTTCTTATTGGGAAAATAGTAATCCTCTAAATAAGCTATAGGAGTTAAGCCTTAAACGATTTCAATTAAAAAAATTTAAAAAATCTTAAAAATACCTACTTTGAAAAACTATATCAGGCATTGCAAGCACTGTTTGTATCTGAAACCAAAAATACGGTTTCCAAAGATCGCTCTATAAAGGAAAAATAAAAAAAAAATTATATGTAAAGTAATCTATATATATAAAAGAAAGTGATGTTAGTTACTACGCTTATAACTGGAGAACGCCTGGACCGATTGCGGTGAATAGCACCAATTCGGACAGGTCTCCGCCCAAACAAGGAGAATACTTAAGAAAATTCTGGAAAATTTTCCGAAAAAAAAATATGAAGAAAATAAATCTACATACATACATCTGCATATCTATTATATATTTCTATTATACTTATACATATACATATACATACACATACATATAAATAAAAATGAATCGCCAAAATGTATGTACGCTCATAACTTTCATACGACTGAACCAAATTTGATGATTCTTTTTTTATAATGTTCGTTGAGGTTCAGGGATGGTTTCTGCGGAGAAAAAAAATCGAACAATTGCCGGAAAACCCCTGAAAACAGCCGTTTTCCTTTTCTCATACAAACGAATGAATGTTTGTTCGTTAGTAACGCTAAGAGAACGGCTGAACCAATATTGATGAAATTTTAAGAGGTTGTTCGTCGTGGATCGGGAAAGGTTTAGAAATAAAGAATCTGTATGTCTTTCATGAGGAAAAGTCGGAAAATTGAACAATTCCAAAAAGTTAATTTTTTCCATACAAATGTTTTTATTTAATTTTTTTCTTTTGTTTTTCAATTATTTAAATCTTTCAAATTTGGCGTTTGCTTCAAAAATTTTTGAAAGTTATTCTGTGAAAATGTTATGTGTTTTTCACACAAAGTGATCAATTACAGCTTGAAATTTGTCACGATGCCATGGAGAGGTCGCGCTTATAGCGGTCGGCGTTCTTTTTGTCATCAACATACATTAGCAGCCCAAGCCACATGAACGAGTACTCCCAGGATGCGATGATATACGTGCGGTATTAAGGTTCGCGATCAATCAGAAAGCGATCGTCCCAATGTTATAGCAAGACTTTTCAACAGCTTCGATGGACATTATCTTGAGCAACGCATATATGGTGCTGTTAGATGCTAGATGTACTCTGTTGAGTGGCAAAAGAGAGGTTTGCCGCACTCACACCTTCTTCTTTAGATGGTGGAAGGTTACACCAGATCAAATTGATGAAATCATTCAATAATGCGGCAATTCCTGATGCAAAGAAAGATCCAGTATTATACGAAGTGATGAAAACCAATAAGGTTCTTGGACCTTGCGGACACCACAACCCCACTTCGGTTTGAATGTCTGTCAATAAATGCACGAAACAGTATCCACGTAAACACAAACTATAAATGATGGATATCCACTCTATCGGCGTTGCTCACCAGACGACAATGGCAGAACATTTAGCTTTCAATTTAGAGGCGTGAGTATCGAAGTTGACAACACATGGATCGTACCATATTCGCCACTGTTGTCTAATTCAAATTCAAAATTCATGTCAATGTTGAGTATTGCAGTTTGGTGTAATCGATAAAATACGTTTGTACGTACGTCACGTCGATGATATTGATATCATCGGCCTCAACACCCGCGCCGTTAGTTCTGCTTTCTCCAGGCTGGACAAGGAAGCAACGCGAATGGGTCTGGCAGTGAACGAGGGCAAGACGAAATATCTCCTGTCATCAAACAAACAGTCGTCGCACTCGCGACTTTCTCTCTCACGTCACTGTTGACAGTCATAACTTTGAAGTTGTATATAATTTCGTCTATCTTGGAACCAGCGTAAACACCACCAACAATGTCAGCCTAGAAATCCAACGCAGGATTACTTTTGCCAACAGGTGCTACTTCGGACTGAGTAGGCAATTGAGAAGCAAAGTCCTCTCTCGACAGACAAAAACCAAACTCTATAAGTCTCTCATAATTCCCGTCCTGCTATATGGTGCAGAGGCTTGGACGATGTCAACAGCGGATGAGCCGACGTTGCGAGTTTTCGAGAGAAAAATTCTGCGAAAGATGTATGGTCCTTTGCGCGTTGGCCACGGCGAATATCGCATTCGTAGCGAAAAGAAGAAACGACTGGCGCGCGGTTGTTAACTCGGCTATAATCGCGTAAGCGGTGTCTACGCTAATTAAGAAGAAGAAGAAGTACGTCACCAAAGGAAGCAACATGGCGATTATTGGTCTTGAACGATACGGTCGATACGTGAACTGCAATAAAGCGCTTTGTAGGATATTTAGTTTTGCAATTCATGAACGTTTTCCGACTGTTGTGCGTCTCGCAGTTAATTTGGAGAATGGCCAAAGAGTGTATTTCATCCCAGAGAATACAGTATAGCCAGTGGAAACATCGCCAGCAACAAAATTAACATTGACGAGTTTTTTCTTAACTTTCGTCAGTGATGTGTTTGTGAGAACATTGCTCTATTCGAAAATACCTTGATATTGTACATGGAACGCATGGACGCAGAAAGCAAGGGCAACCAGTAGATTGACATCCAGGTATCTTATCAACTAATTCCTTAGGACGAATTTACACAATGCATCCGAAAAACGACGAATGTTGCTATTTATTAATGTACGCGGTTCAACTTTATTTGAGTCATTGCTTACTGTGAATGGTATATGGGAATATGTGCAAGTTTTGGAGAAGTAAGCCAGCAATTACAAATGCTGGAACACGTTAATCATGGGAATGAAAAGGAAGTTCGCATACTTTTCGATATAAACCTCGACAATGTCAAAAACATTTTACATCGTCTTCGCTAAAAATTGGAAATGGTTCAATTTTGGTTGATACTTCCGGTGGTTCGATATCAATTCCATCTTCCTTTTATCAATTCACGAAGGATGAACTCATAACAAATGTTCGGACTTTGGACAAATTATCATAACTACGATCCCTTAAGTGCACGCACAATGTTAGCTGCCAAAAATACCGATGTTGTTGACTTCAACTGGAAGATTCAAAGTCAAGTTCCGGGAGACTTGCGCTCATACAAATCGATCGATCGTCTTGACTATGAAGACGACGCCGTGAATTATCCAGTGGTATTTCTAAATTCTTTGGACAGGCTTGGTATGCCACTGCATCATTTGAGTCTCAAAGTAGGATCTGTCGTTATTATGTTTCCCAATCTTCATGCGCCGAAACTGCGTAATGGAACCCGACTGATTGTGACGCACCTATAGAGTACAAAGGGACAGAATGCTTGATCCTACGAATTCCTTTGAGTTCTAACGATTTGCCATTTCAGTTCAAACGTATTCCGTTTCCAATGAAAATTGAATTTGAGATGACAGTCAACAGGACCTAAATATAGTCGCATAGTGTGAGGCATAATTTTGAAAATGCTATGTTTTTCACATGGCCGTAGTGTGCTCACGAGTTGGAAAACCATCTTTTCTGTACATCGGAACAGAAACCGAAAAATGTTGTTTATGAAGCTGCGTGACATTAAAAAAAAATGAAATTATAAATTTAACTTTCTTTTCATTTCAAACTACACAATTTCACGCAGGACAACGGCTGCGGGGTCAGCTAGTTGTATATATAAATATAAATTCGAAAAACTGTTCTCATTTTACAATTTTTCCCAAACATAAAGTTAGTTTTTTCAGATCAGTCTATTCAACCACGATACGCAAATTTATTTGGGTTTTTTATTAAACTGTTCACAGCAACAGATATAGCATACCCGAAAAGCAGAATGAGTGTGAAATAATATAAGGAAAAGCATTGCTGAAAGTCCAAAAGTCATTAAACTCGTATAACCCTTTTTTCTAGGAAATAAAAAGCATGGAATCAAAATTTTCTTTTAAAAAGTGTCTTGATTAGCTTTCATAGAACATAGCGGTTAACAAATTTTAGAAATTCTGAGTGCGTATTAAAATATACTTGACATTGGTGGCAAAAGGGTGTACTTCTTAGATAATGTGAAGAATCATTCATTTCAAGCTACATAAATTAAACTTCAGCCGCTTTTGTATTTTGCCCCTGAATAAGAAATAAGGGCCTTGATATACTATATATTTCCCATAGGAGACTTTTGTACCAGATTTACTTTCCACTCAGTTCTCCGATGCTGAATAGATGCTGATAGATGATAATAAAAGGGATCGTTTGAAGTCGTTATTAAATGAATAATAAGCCCTATTACCTTTATCTACCTTAAATGCCTCACCTTTAAGTCATTTAATAGATGTTGTGTTCTCCACACTTAAACTTGTTTGAAAGTCAACACCACCACTCACCTGGCATTCACTGAGTCAATGCGATTATACCGCATAATTGCTGCATGAATATTGTATTTGCCGTAGGAGCACTTATTTCACCTCATTCTCTGTGTATGCACCACATAAATGCTACATATGTTTGCATAGTTGGACCCACACGTAAAATGCCCGTACCGGCTTTTATTTGTGTTTGTCCTGAGAGTTAGGCTTTCCAGTAGTCAGTAGCGCTCGTATGTGTCTGTCGGTCTTTCAGCTGCTGGTGACAAAAACCAATTGCGTCACAGTCAATTGAATCTAAAGTTGCAATGCGTCAGCGACAGCTGCAGCGTCAACAACGATAACAACAGCGCCGCTTCTGGCAGTCATCGCTGTGTGCTCACGACACTTATCTGGAAATTGGCACTTATATGTGATACAATAGTAAAAAGGACCCAACAGCAGGGTTGCCAAGGGTGTATAATAAAATCTCATACTATTTGCAGTGTACTTGTAAACTGATGTTCAAAACGGTTCAATGAGTAAAGCCACTAGTCAGTAGAAGCGTTTATCTGATGAGGGATTGAGATCATTTAACCGGGCATGAGCCACTGGGGGTTTGGTTTCTTATACTCGTAGACATTAAAATGTACTCAAAATTCTGTTAGTGGAGTCAATTTTATAAACAATTTAGCATGAACTATGCAACTGGATTCTTGAAACTACCATAAAGCTGATATCAGTTGCTTCTTAGGCTGGAATAATGAAAAGTCTGAATCCAAAAATATTTGGGGAAGCTCATTTCTGCTGGTACCAAACAGGGTTCGTAGACATTGAATCTGATTTTAGTTGTTTGTGCCAGGTGGTAGACTCTGATTACACCAGTAAAGCCACTAACTAGGCAAATGTTGTTTTTAGAGTATAACTTTCATGCTCAGTGCTCTAATGTTATACTTCTTATAGAAGTTTGGACTCATTGTATTTTCAGTTTCAGATTTGGTTATTATAACCCATCTTATTGAAGCTGGAAGCCATATAACTAAACTATATGCTTTGTCCGGCAAGTAATAGTAAGTAAGAATCGATTTAAAAAAATTTATCCAACAAATCATTACAGTTTTTTAAAAACTTTCAAAATAGTTTATTTCTGCGTAGATGCAGCGCTGTCTACGCGGTTTCCAAGCATTGAAGGCGTCACGGAAGGCATTCTCCGGAATAGCCTTGAGTACCGAGGTGCATGCTGCTTGAATACTCTCTCTGCTGAATCTTGTCGGTGCGCGCACTCTCCAAAGTATAGTCGCGACGGAATCATAAGCATCTGTTCAAACAACCGTCGACAGTAGGTCTAATTTTTTCAATTAATGCTTTCACAACGTTCACCTTCGTCCGTGGGTAGTAAAACAGCACCGCATTGCTGTTGTATTAAGGAAAATATTGAGGTCAAATAATCGTGGAAGAGTTCTTCATGCACTTTTTGAGAAATGTAATTCCTTAGAATACTGAATACTAGAAGAAAGGCCAGCTTTGAATACGGAGTATTCAGAAAGAATATCTATCCTTTTAAACGTTTTACCATGCAGTTCTCAAAAGTATCGAGTTTTGGTCGCAGTTGCTTTTAGTCTCATATATAGTATTTATTTATTTAGGCTTACCGACATCGCATCGAAAATGACATGACTTTCGTGAAGACATCTTATCAACCAAGCAAGATTTGCATAGAAGAACTTGATTCTGATTGTTCAGTGTCCAATGTCGGCGATTCCGATAAATGAGATCTTTATGTGTGCAAAATATCCTCTCTTTATCTCAAAAGTGTGGGACTAGTTTGCGTATATAGTCGTATAAACAGACGGACATGACCAAATCGACTCAGTTCACCACGCTAATTAGCGTCAAAAATTCTCTGAAATTACAACTTGGTGCTAAAAACTTCTTGATAAACTACATACTCGTACATATGTCCTATGTAGTTAGGGTATACATATTTCTAATACCCTTAACGCTTCTCGAAGTAAGCTTTACATACGCAGTTGTATATATGTACGTATGTAGGTTTGTATATACATGTATCTTTCATACATATATACATATGTACATATGTTTCATATTAACAATGCCGAAATTGAGTATGACAATCACACAAGAAAAACAAGTAAGGAAGGGCTAAGTTCGGGGCAAGAATATTAGAAGAATACCTAGTACTAAATTTTGTCCAAATCAGTAGGCCGAGTCCCTAGATAAGGGATTTTCCCAAAAACTGGGCGGTGTCACACCCATCGTCCAATTTTCACAACGGCTCCCATTAAGCTCTCTCTTAACATATCGGTGGTAAAATTTAATGGCTCCGGCGTATTAAGTTATTTATTTATCGCGCTTTTAGTAGTTTTTAACAGTACCGGGCTTACCTTCCGATTCATCCATTTTTACACTGTAGATAGACAGCTTTACACCGTAATTTATTGCTTAGTTGTGGCACTTTATATGTTTTCGGTTAATAGCGATTTGTAGGCGGGTCAGTACTCCGATTACGTGCATCTATGAAGTTGTTTTTTTTTTTACTGGGGAGTCTGCATACCAAGTTTCATCGAAATATCTCAATTTTTACTCATGTTACAGCATGCACGGCGGATAGAAAGATAGATCGTTTACATATATAACCCTACATCTATCTTGTTTAGTTTTAGGTGATACGTACAACCGTTAAGTGAACAAAACTATAATATTCTGTAGCAACTGGTTGCAAGAGTATAACTATGAAAATACGAATAACAACAAAAAAATGACACCGAAAACTGTGAAAAACGTAATAAAATCGCAACAAATGCTGTGCTGCGAGGCTAAGGGGAGGGGATTGCGGTGTGGCGTGCTTGCAATGCGAAGGTAAAGAGAGCTTGGGGCTCCACGCCTCGGCAGCACAAACTTCAATGTCAGTTAGAGTCAAAACGCAAGGCCAGATCCCTAAACGCATGAGACAGTCATAGTGCATACAAGGCGTAATATTTATGCAGCATATTATGCATATATTAGTATAACGGCATACATATGACGGCATTGTAGGTATATGCAAAAAAGCTACTTGTGTGTGAGTGTGTCTGTGTGCGCATTGAATATGAGCATGAAAATTGCAAAACTTTTCCGCTTTCGGACATTCAAATTGCAAGCCACAACCTTAACACACACACATACTCAAACAATGGTACATCTGTGTTAAAGTGAGTTAGTGAAGAGACGTGTTTTTCTGGTGCTCCGTTTATGGCACCAAGTTCGGTAGGAAATAATTCAAAATTAGTTCCTAAGCGCGCGGAAATACACACAGTGTCCGCAACAACTCAACGAAAAGAGAAATTGGAGCATCAAAAAGCTATACAAGCGGTGAGTGTTAAAACACTTAATAAATATCTAGTTATTTGGGAGAAGGTTTCGCACAAAAGGGAAATCGCGAAGAGCGCATTTTCTTAGCTCTCCCTTTACATACCTACTTGGATCCCACAACCCACAATCCACACAAAGAGGAAATCTTGGGGATTACACCTTGAGGAATTTACGAGAAACAGCTGCACTAGTGGACTGCTATAGGAATAGCTGAGGAAATGTCAGCTAAACCTAAAGCAGCACATACCATTACTGGTACTAAGGAGGATCATAGTCCGTTCACAAGGAGCAATAAGACCCCCCGATCACCTGATCGACAATGCGCTCAGATGTTAAAAGTTGCTACACCAACTACACAAGAAGTGACTCCAACAAACACTGTCTCGCACGATGTGACCGAATTAAATAGCGTCACACTGCCAAATAAAAAGGCTAGCGCAGCCGATCTGCCAATACAGGGCACCACTAGCAGCGAAAATGCAATAAGTGTGAGCGAAGGAGAGAGCGCACTTATTGAGCTGGGCATACTGATAGAAGAGCTAATCGCGCTCACCCATGGCCAAAAACAAAGGCATGTTAACCAACACATGCGTAACATAATTGATAAGATCTCGCAACTGCAAAAACAAGCAGTAGCAGAGGTTAGAGAGTCGGCTACCCACCCAATCGCCCAGGCGAAAAGAGGTCACAGCACTCTCACTGAAGAACCAATGGGGGAGGAGCAGACCCTACAACAAAACAAACGGTCATGCATCAATTCGCCAAAAACATGAGCAAGAACATGTTTAATTGGTCAGTTCAAACAATCAAAACTAAGTTCTCAAATGTTTGAAGCCACGGCAAAGCCGCCAACAAGAACATTAAGTACGCAGCTAGCGAAAGAGCCTGATAATAAGGCAACAACAAAAAATCCAATGGAGGAACAGTGGAATGTAGTAGCAAAGAAAGCCAACCAGAAAGCAGCAAAATTACCAAAAACAAAACCACGAGCGATATTAATTTCAAAAAGTGGGGACCTATCCTATGCGGAAATTCTAAGGAAAATCAAGTCCGACTCAGCCCTCAGCGGATTCAGAAATAACGTCACTAAGATACGTAAAACGCAAAATGGTGAAATGTTGCTACAACTAAGCGGAACTGCGATTCCAACCGACTCCCAGGAAAACATGAAGAAGTGTCTAGGGGATCAAGCCCACATTAAACTGCTGACCCAGGAGACCCTACTGGAGTGCAAAGACATTGATGAGGTTACAAGCAAGGAAGAAGTTCTTTACGCCCTGCGGAGAGAATCAGGTAATACTGAACTGCCGATCTCAAGCAAGTCCTATGGAGACACCCAAACAGCCCTCATTAAACTCCCAGTTGAGGCAGCTAGACAGCTTCTACTGACTAGAAGGCTGAAAGTTGGATGGGTAAATTGCCGTATTCGAGAATTATGGGATTATGGACACACTGCAAAAACCTGCACAAATGAGGACAGGTCCAGACTCTGTAGAAGATGTGGCGAAGGGGAGCACCAGGCAAAGGACTGCAACAACAAGCCAAAATGTTTGCTCTGCCTGAAAGCCGGTTCAAAGGAAATTGATCACTTTACTGGGAGCGTCAGGTGCCCAGTATATAAGAAGGCAGCTCAGCAGATAACATGAGATTTCTACAACTGAACGCAAACCAGTGTAAAGCTGCTCATGACTTACTAAAACAGTCAGTTGCCGAAAAGCAAATAGATGTGGTTCTACTAAGTGAACCATATAAAATCGGACAAGGCGTAACCTGGATAAGTGACGCTCGAAATAAAGCGGTTATATGGAAATGTAACCCTAACTATGCGCAACTGGAAGCACCCTTCTCTTCAGATGGTTTTGTCCGAACAACATCTAATAATATTAATATATACAGCTGCTACTTACCCCCTAGCCTCAACGACGAGGAATATCGTCGTATTATCGACAACCTAGTGGCCGATGCCAGATGCAAAACGAAAGTTATAATAGCTGGTGACTTTAATGCCTGGGCTATCGAGTGGGGATGCAAAAAAACCAACAGCAGAGGCAAAACCTTACTAGAAGCTTTTGCTTCTCTTGATCTAGAACTTTTAAATGCTGGCAACCAATGCACATTTAACAAAGGTGGCCGACAATCTGTGATAGACCTAACGTTCGTACACTCGAGCTTAGTTCGCAAATCTCACTGGGAAATTAGTGATCATTACACTTTTAGCGATCACTATGCAATTATATTCGAAATAAATACCGCACACGAACGACAGCGTTTACCGACCCTAAAAAGAAGTAACTGGCGACCCACAACGTTCGACCCAGACCTTTTTGAAGAAGTCTTCAGGCTAACTTCTCCTCCCGACAATCTGTTGTCGGCTAACGAAGCTGCTCACTCGATTATGAGCTGTATTAAGAGTGCATGCGATGCTTCCATGTCTAAGTTACCTCGACGCAAATACCATTCCCCAGTGTATTGGTGGAATGAGACGATCGCCAGGTTACGTAAAGAATGCCAGCAAGCAAGGCGATTATACCAAAGGTCACGAGGTACACCTGTATACACCACTCTCCAAAAACACTTTAAGGAGAAAAGAAAACTACTAAAACAAGCAATTAAAAAAAGCAAACAGGAATGCTTCCTTAAACTGTGCGACGATGTCGAAAACAACGCTTGGGGACTCGCTTACAAAACGGTAATGGGGAAACTCCGCACTGGCGGGCAAATGCCAACCTCCCCCTCAACAATTGAGAGAATTGTCTCGGTCCTCTTCCCTATCCAACCCTCACTCCATCAGGAGATCGTGAGATTACCACAAACCCAGGTTATCCCGGCTGTTTCGAATGAAGAAGTCCGAGAAGCATGCAAACGGTTAAATCCATCTAAAGCCCCGGGACCAGATGGAATTCCGAATATAGTGTTAAAAACAGCGATTGATAGAAACGTAGACCCCTTCCGAACTATGTATAATACATGCATCCAGGAAGGCCGCTTTCCCACCATATGGAAAAGGCAAAACCTGATACTATTGCCGAAACCTAACAAACCTATGACCGAACCGTCCCACTTCCGGCCCCTTTGCATGTTAGACTCCGCTGGAAAGATCCTGGAGCGGATCATACACCAACGGCTAAATAAGGCAATCGACGATGCCGGTGGGTTATCACCCAACCAATTCGGATTCAGGAAGGCAAGATCCACAATTGCAGCTGTAAATTTAGCAAAGACCCTGGCTGAACGAGCTATAAGCGGGAAAAGATGGAAAGGAGGCACAATACAGTACTGTATGGTGGTAACCCTGGATGTAAAGAATGCCTTTAACTCGGCATCCTGGCACAGTATATTGAGCGCACTAAAAAGCTTCTCCGTGCCTCTATACCTTTATAACATAATAGTAAGCTATTTCGAGGATAGAACTTTGAGCTACAACACAAGCGAAGGCTCTAAAAAATATAAAGTCTCTAGTGGAGTACCCCAAGGATCTGTTCTTGGGCCGCTACTATGGAACGTCATGTACGATGGAGTACTGCGACTAAAAGTACCCAAAAACGTGCATATTATTGGGTTCGCAGATGATATCGCTGTTGTGGTTATAGCAAAACATATACACGATATAGTTTCGATAACCAACAGAACAATACAATTAATAAGCGATTGGCTCGAAACTAACGGACTGAACCTAGCGGAGAGCAAGACCGAAGCGGTACTCATTACTGGCAGAAAAGTCCGGGAAGTTGCCACGTTCAATATAAAGGGTGTAAGCATCACGACAAAACCGGCAATTAAATACTTGGGAATCATGCTTGATGCAAGGATGTCCTTTAAGGAACACTTAGCGTACACAGGCGAAAAAGCTACAAAAGTGTGCAGAGCCTTGACCCGGCTAATGCTCAATACCCGTGGGCCAAAGCAAAATAGAAGACGACTATTAGCTGGTGTACTAAAGTCAGTCGCGCTGTACGGCGTCCAGGTATGGGAAAAAGCTCTAGAAATAAAATCATATCGCCGTGGCCTTTTTTCGATATATGCTACTTGCGCGCTAAGAGTATGTTCTGCGTTCCGCACAGTATCGGAAGATGCTGCTCTAGTTATTGCAGGCTTACACCCTTTAGACCTTCTGGCCAAGGAGATTCAATGCTGTACAAATGACAGGTTACCGCACAATACATTAAAACAAATAGCAAGGGCAGAGACAGTAGATCAATGGCAAAAACGCTGGGAGGAAAGCGGAAACGGGCGGTGGACATTCCGACTGATCCCCAACGTCGAACCATGGTTAAATAGACAACACGGTGAGGTAGATTTCCACCTAACTCAAATTCTCACAGGACATGGCTGCTTCAAAGCATATTTAAAACGATTCGGGCACGAAAATAACGACACATGTGATTATTGCGGAGGCGATACCGTCGAAAATGTGGAACACACATTCTTCTATTGCCCAAAATATAATCAGGAGAGGCAACGCTTAAAAAATGCGTTTGGTGTAGACCCAACTCCCGATAACTTGGTGAGCCAAATGGTCGAATCGGTAGAGAAGTGGAAAGCTGCTTGCGAAGTAGCAGCCAGGGTTATGAAATCCCAACGTGCCAGCGAACAGCGGCGGAGAAGAGAGCTGTTAAATGTAACGGACAACCACGACCCAAACACACTAACATTGACGTGACGGGAAGGGTTGGCGACGAACAATGTACAAGGGGGGTTATCAGACCAACAGAGGTGGGCCAAGTAAATGCAACTTGTAACTGAATGCATTTTGACCATCACGTACGCATGAGTGTCACTCAACCATCCTCCCGACGTAATACTTGACGGTGGTACCGGGGGGAACGGTACAGGACGGTCGGTTTAGTTTGGATTAAAGTTCCACACTGACTTGGGTCCAGGCTTTCGATGCTTCCTCCTCGTAAAAAAAAAAAACAATGGTACATATTTTATACATGTACACATATGCATGCACTTATCTACGTGTGTGTGCGTGTGTAGATAACTCAAACCCGAAATGTTTGTCGAATGTAGCAATCGCAACCGACCAGTTGTGGTTGGTTCCATGGTGTAGCCAACTAAGTGCAGAAAATTTTGCAAAATAAATACTAGAAAGACAAATTCGTATTTTGTTTACTATTTTTATTTTTTTTTTTAACGCGTAATAGATTTCATGATTGTATGCATAGTATAAAATGATGTTTTTATGTTGGTAATTTGCAGGTGTGTTCAAATTACGATGTTATAAATTATTATTATCAAATATATTTAAAACAAGAAAAAATCCGAACTTTGACTGCACCCAAGCTTTAATACCCTTCATAATGCATTTCTCATAGCGTAAAGGGGTATAAAAAATCTTTACCTTGATTTTAGTCGGTCAATTTGAATGGCAGCTGGCCCACACTTTCTTTGGAAATTGTAATGCTGCTTTGAGTTATAATAATCCATGCCAAATTCAACCAAAAAAAGTTTTTCATACGAGGGCTTGAGTTTGGTCGTCCAATTTGTATGGCAACTGTATGCTACGGTTGTCTGATATCGGCGGTTCCGACAAGTAATGTGAGAAAAGAATGACTGCAATATTTTAAGACCATAAAAATTTAAAAAGAAAATGCTTCTATTCCCTAAAGTTTCTTTTTAACACAGTAGGAGTAAAAATTCCCACTAAATTTGGTAAAAGATAGTGATCTTCGTCAAACTATTTGTATAAAAAAACCAATATTACTTTATTACTATTTTGAACGCTTCCAAATTTTTTTGGTATTATTAATATTTTTTTTGCTACTTCTACTACTCTTCGTTTTTTATTTTTCATAGTTTTTAGAAATTTTCGATAATAGATCGTGGTTAAGCTTTATAATAGGCACCTATTTCATAAGTGGATATGTTTGATCTATAGTATATTGCCATTCAAGATGTTCCTCCATACACAAAAACTACCTCTGCCGAGCGGTATCTTTCTAAAAAAAGCATGATATTTTTTCTTGACTAAAACTGGGCTCAAAACCAGACCTTGAAGAAACACAAATTTTATAAATATTTTCAAAGTATTCGCTCTGTGTTACTAAATTAACAAAATATCACTTAGTTTCCTAAAAATTTATATTACGAAAAATACTAATACTTCCTATTTAAAGGCACAAGATGATTTTATTAAACCAATTACTCTGTACTACTGTATTATTAAAATATCACTTAAAATAAAATATTTACTTCTAAAACTTATAATATTTATTTTTTATAAAAATGTTATTTTTCTACATTTTTTGACTAGTTTATTTAGTTATATCCTTTCCATAATACTGAAATCGATAAATTGTAATACTATTTTTTATGATACTTTCTGAAACTAACTTGTCCATCGAAAAATTTGCATTTAAATATGAACAAAATACCCCTAGTATTATCAGAAAACTTATTCAAGGTTATAAAATAGTATATTACGATGTATACAATGTATTCTTGATTGTTTTACGGTTTTCTAAATTACTAAATGTTAACATTTCTTACTACTTTTTAAAAAGTGTGACTTTCAGCTACAGATGTAGTTTTCAGTGTTTTAAGCTTTTCCCAAAAATCACTAAATATTAACAATTCTTCTACTACGTTTTAAAATTAATATCTTTATAAAAATAGTGTATTTCTAATATCTTTCATTAGTTTAAAATTTTCCAAAAGCATATTACACTAGCCGACAATTTTGACATTTTTTTTCTGCTCTGAAACCAAACTTGTTTTTATACTCTCGCAACAAAGTTGCTAAAGAGAGTATTATAGTTTTGTTCACATAACGGTTGTTTGTAAGTCCTAAAACTAAAAGAGTCAGATATAGGGTTATATATATCAAAGTGATCAGGGTGACGAGTAGAGTTGAAATCCGGATGTCTGTCTGTCCGTCCGTCCGTCTGTCCGTCCGTCTGTCCGTCCGTCTGTCCGTCCGTCCGTCTGTCCGTCCGTCCGTGCAAGCTGTAACTTGAGTAAAAATTGAGGTATCATGATGAAACTTGGTACACGTATTTCTTGGCTCCATAAGAAGGTTAAGTTCGAAGATGGGCAAAATCGGCCCACTACCACGCCCACAAAATGGCGGAAACCGAAAACCTATAAAGTGTCATAACTAAGCCATAAATAAAGATATTAAAATGAAATTTGGCACAAAGGATCACATTAGGGAGGAGCATATTTGGAAGTAATTTTTTTGGAAAAGTGGGCGTGGCACTGCCCCCTATTAAGTTTTTTGTACATATCTCGGAAACTACTATAGCTATGTCAACCAAACTCTATAGAGTCGTTTCCTTCCGGCATTTCCATAAACAGTTCAAAAATGGAAGAAATCGGATAATAACCACGCCCACCTCCCATACAAAGGTTATGTTGAAAATCACTAAAAGTGCGTTAACCGACTAACAAAAAACGTCAGAAACACTAAATTTTACGGAAGGAATGGCAGAAGGAAGTTGTACACAGACTTTGTTTAAAAATTTAAAATGGGCGTGGCGTCGCCCACTTATGGACCAAAAACCATATCTCAGGAACTACTCGACCGATTTCAGTGAAACTCGGTTTATAATATTTTTTTAACACCCTGATGACATGTACGAAATATGGGCGAAATCGGTTCACAACCACGCCTTCTTCCAATATAACGTTATTTTGAAATCCATCTGATGCCTTCTCTGTATAATACAATATGCACATATATACATTAGGAACCAAAATAAAAAAATATGTAAATGACGGATAATGAAATCTCGATTATCACCTTATCATGCGAGAGTATAAAATGTTCGGTGACACCCGAACTTAGCCCTTCCTTACTTGTTTTATGTTGCTTTGATAAGGTACATATATAATTTGAATATAAAAAAAATTGCTAGGTCCAGGTTAAGAGAAAAATAAAAGTAAAGTTTTTGCAAAAAATATATTGAATATTACAAATTTTTATCCCTCAATTTATATTTTCTTGTACTTTTTTGAACTTCTGCTGTATTGGTAGTCAGGATTATCACGTAAACATATCCAGCAATAGTCTGCCAGCATGCTAGGAGTCCATTTGCCTTGATACCTTTTCTCCATACTCAATATGTCTTGGTGAAATCTCTCCCCATGTTCATCACTGACTGCATTGGGAGGAAAGAAGTCCAAGTGCGAATGTAGGAAATGTATTTTCAGGGACATGTTACACCCTAAAGCCTGAAAATCCGTCAATAGGCTTGATATGAGTTCTTCATAATCGGGTGATTTGGTGTTATCCAAAAAATTTGTTACAACCTCAACAAAAATCCCTTCTTTTAATTTCGCATCACTAAGTCTCGGAAATATATTTTTAAGGTATTGAAAACCTTCTCCCGTTTTATCCATTGCTTTTTTTTCCATATACATCTTTGCAATAGACTAGATCGTTTTCCTTTTCAAAGAAATCCACAACACTACTATGTCGTTTCCGATAAGTACAGAATCTTGTCTCTGGATGTAATAAATTCCATTGTTTTAGTCTAGAAGCTAAAAGTTCTGATTTATCTTTTGGTAAATCAAGGTCACGAATCACATCATTAAGTTCGCTTTGAGTTATCAGATGTGGCTCTGTTGTTGACCTTGTTGGTGGTGGCTCGTAGTCATCGTCGTCAAAATCGGTGTGGTCGGAAGCATAAACATCAACACTACTTTCTAAGCCACAACTACCACGAGAAGTTGACGGTTCGTTAGAAGTTGAGGTCGTTGGAGTTTGTAGGGTAGCTGGTTTTGACATAGACGACACATCTGGGTACTTTATAATATTTTTAGACGTCGACTTCATTCCAGTAATGTTCGTTAGACAAAAATAACAATCATTTACATGATTTTGTTGTTCTCGCCATATAGCTGGCATAGTAAACGGCAATGGTGTGTGAGTACCTTGGAGCCACCCTGCGAGGTACCGTGAACATCTTGAACACAAAAAACTCGGACTCCAAGGTTTACTTAGACTTTCTTCAGCGCCGAATCCAAAATACGAACGATACGCTACCAACAGTCGCGGCGAAAACTTCTTCGAACTTGAGCGTGGATTAAAGCCTCCACACACAAAACAAAATAAATCTGGCGAATTTTTACACTTTCTGGACATTATATTAAACGATTTAATGCAAAAACAATGGGAAACAACTGAGATGCGCACGAGTTAACGACGAAAATACTTCGTCATCGTAGGTCGATTTCCAAAAAATGGACCAACGCAGAGTATTTCAACCAAAGGTCACATAAAATAATTGAGAATTCGCAGAAATGAAAGACAAAGGAAAGAAAAAGCAGTATAACTTCAATAATGCACAAGCATACAAACATACATAGTACACATAGGCGAAGCTGCTACAGCGGCAAGGGGTGACAATCGGCGGCCATTACTTTACTTATGCCATAGAACTTCTATTGCTACGAATATGGAAATGACAAATTTGGTAGAAAAGCCAAGCTGTGCCGAAAGAAACGAACAAACGATCGCCGATTGTCACCGCTTCGCTTGCTACTCGAACAAGGTTGCGTAGATTCATATTGAGAAAGGTTGCGCAACCTGAATCTATCGCAACCTTTTCCGAACTCGTATAAGAAGTATAACTTCAATAATATTATCGTAATTGGACCTAAGGATTTTTTTTTTATTATTTTTTTTTAGTAGCTATCCAACTCTTGAGTAGAACAGACGTGTGAAGTGAAGCTGATTAACATTCAATCAAGTGAATATTTTAGCGATCAATGCAAATCAAATCACCGTTAAAAAACAAACGAGAGTGTAATACAAAATACCGATAACACATTATCAGTCATGCTAACGCACTAACAACTAAGTGCTAGTGCAGCTGAGTGCAGTGCTAAGACACTAACAACCACATATGTACATCATATGATTGATTTACATAAATAAGTGCAAAGTGCAACTAATACAATATTACAAACAACATCAAACATTCATTAAATTAAGTAATATATTACTAAAAACTATAAATAATTATTATCAATTCTAATTAAAATAAAAATCCATGCTGCCGCAGCATGGACTCATCGTGGCAAACTGTGACCACCAAGAGACCTAGAGAATCAACGTCACCAACTCCGGAAACCAGCAAAAGAGTTAGAGAACTAGGTAAAGATTTGCCAAGCCACAATAGATTCAGTCTTCTTGACAATGACATTAGCACGAACAACAATGACAATAATGTTATGAACTGCAATAACAGCTGTAGCATTAATGAAAATACTACAGCCAAGGAAAAAATACCAAAACCGCCGCCAATATTCTTTCCAGACGTAACTGAGGTAAACAGCATGATAGCTAACATTCAAAAAGTAATATCTATGAATGATTTCTATTACAAAACTGTTAAAAATAATGAAGTTCGGCTTATGGTAAAGAACGTTGAAAACTACCGCAAATTAATTAAACAACTGAATGCAACTAAAGTTAACTATCATACATACCAATTGAAGGAAGAACGTTCGTTTAGGATTGTCATTAAAGGACTTCATCACTCCACTGACATTTCATCAATAAAAGCTGAGCTTATAATTCTTGGTCATAGCGTCAGAAGTGTTAGGAATTCTACAAGCAGCATTGACAAGAGACCATTGAATATGTTTTTGGTAGACTTGGACCCCGACACTAATAACAAGGAAATATATGGAATTGAACATTTGTGCAACGCGGTTGTTACGATTGAGCCTGTAAGAAAGACAAATGACTTGGTTCAGTGCTACAGATGCCAAGAGTATGGTCATACCCAAAATTACTGCAGAAAGGCCTATAGATGTGTGAAATGCGCCCTAGGTCATCCGACAGCAGAATGCTCAAAACAGAAAGAGACCCCACCGAAATGTGTCCATTGTGAACAGATACACACAGAGAATTACAGAGGATGCCTGGTATACCAAAAATTAATTAAAAGAAATAATGTTAAAAATAATAGGGAACGGGAAACTCAAGTTAAAGACAACAACACAAATTTGTCATATGCAGATGTTACCCGGTCTCAGTTCATTAATGACAACAATAATATAAATAGCGTTAGTGATAATATTAGCATTAACTTAGCCAAAGAAAATTCTCTAATAACCAAGATAGAACAAATGATTAACAAACAAAGCGAATTAATGAACACTATGATGCAAATGATGAGATTAATTATAACAAAATTATGTCCTTAAATTTAAAACTAGCTATATGGAATGCCAACGGCCTTTCAAATCATGTACTAGAAGTAGAACAATTTCTTAAGACCATGTCCATTGACATATTTTTAATTTCTGAGACCCACTTCACATCGAAATCTTTTTTCAAGATAAGAGGTTATGATCTGATAAGCGCAAACCATCCAAACGACAGAGCTCATGCAGGATCTGCTATTTTGGTTAAGGCAAATATGAAGTATACTGTTGAAGAGCCCATCACAAAAGATTATATTCAGGCAGCATGTATAAAAATAAAATGTGACTCTTCCGAGGTGCTTGTATCCTCAATTTTTTTGTCGTATATAATGGAATTCCTAAAAATTGCCTCCATATAACAGATTCCAATGATTTAAGCTCGGACCATTCTCCACTCATTCTTCACTATAACACTTTTTTGCACACTTATATGAAAAAGAGCAGTATCATTTCAAAAACAACAAATATACATACATTTCAACACTGCCTGGACGAAAATATCAACCTCAATATTTGCTTAAAATCTGGTAGAGATTTGGATGAGGCTGTGGAAAGTTTGACCAATTCAATCCATGAAGCAGCCGCCATCTCCACTCCTTCGCGACAACTTGACCAAAGATCGTATAGCGATTTCCTTTCAGCTGACATAAGAAAACTGGTTCAGACCAAGCGACAGTTAAGGAAGATATGGCAGACAAGTAGGTACCCCTCTGACAAAAGAAATTTAAACAAGGCAACAAAAGAGCTAAAGCAACGACTCTCAGATTTCAAAAATGAATGTACAGCTAACTTTTTAAAAAGTCTAGGTACACGACCCAGCGATCACTCTATTTGGAAAGCAACGAAGTACATAAAGCGCCCAAAAACAAGAAACCATCCGGTAAAAGATATTAACGGAGCATGGTGTAGGTCCGATTTTGCCAAAGCAGAAGCTTTTGCCGAGCATTTAGAAGGCACTTTCCAGCCATTTGAGTTTAGCTGCCCTTCTGTCATTAAAGAAATAAATAATTTTATTGAAAGCCCTTGTCAAATGGATCTTCCTGTAAGACCTATAAGACAATGTGAGGTTGGTAACCAGATAGAAATGCTCAATAATGCCCTGGTTATGATCAAATAAACGCAAGAGTGGTTAAATTGCTAACGAAAAAAGCACATAACCTTTTAACACTTTTATTCAATGCAATACTACGGCTTCACCACTTCCCGTCTCAATGGAAGTGCGCGGAAATCATTATGATAAGCAAACCAGGCAAACCTGAAAGCATGCTGAAGTCGTACAGACCGATAACCTTACTGGTAACTTTCTCCAAATTATTTGAGAAAATCCTTTTGCGACGACTATTACCAGTTTTAGAGAAAAATTCAATTATTCCGCAGCATCAATTCGGATTTCGTCACAAACACGGTACTCCTGAACAATGCCATCGCATTGTTCGTTTTATTAGTAATACGCTGAAAAGTAAAGATTACTGTTCCGCAGTGTTTTTAGATATTCAACAAGCTTTTGATCCAGTCTGGCATATTGGGTTGATTTATAAACTAAAAAAAAATTCTCCCTGCTCCGTTTTTCCTTGTTCTGAAAAACTACAATCTAGATAGACACTTTTACGTAAGAGTGATAGACGAATATTCGAAAATAACGGGTGATTTTTTTGAGGTTAGGATTTTCATGCATTAGTATTTGACAGATCACGTGGGATTTCAGACATGGTGTCAAAGAGAAAGATGCTCAGTATGCTTTGACATTTCATCATGAATAGAGCAACGCTTGCAAATCATTGAATTTTATTACCAAAATCAGTGTTCGGTTCGAAATGTGTTTCGCGCGCGTGTTTTGTTCAGCGATGAGGCTCATTCCTGGTTGAATGGCTACGTAAATAAGCAAAATTGCCGCATTTGGGGTGAAGAGCAACCAGAAGCCGTTCAAGAACTGCCATGCATCCCGAAAAATGCACTGTTTGGTGTGGTTTGTACGCTGGTGGAATCATTGGACCGTATTTTTTCAAAGATGCTGTTGGACGCAACGTTACGGTTGAATGGCGATCGCTATCGTTCGATGCTAACAAACTTTTTGTTGCCAAAAATGGAAGAACTGAACTTGGTTGACATGTGGTTTCAACAAGATGGCGCTACATGCCACACAGCTCGCGATTCTATGGCCATTTTGAGGGAAAACTTCGGACAACAATTCATCTCAAGAAATGGACCCGTAAGTTGGCCACCAAGATCATGCGATTTAACGCCTTTAGACTATTTTTTGTGGGGCTACGTCAAGTCTAAAGTCTACAGAAATAAGCCAGCAACTATTCCAGCTTTGGAAGACAACATTTCCGAAGAAATTCGGGCTATTCCGGCCGAAATGCTCGAAAAAGTTGCCCAAAATTGGACTTTCCGATGGACACCTAAGACGCAGCCGCGGTCAACATTTAAATGAAATTATCTTCAAAAAGTAAATGTCATGAACCAATCTAACGTTTCAAATAAAGAACCGATGAGAGTTTGCAAATTTTATGCGTTTTTTTTTTAAAAAAAGTTATCAAGCTCTTAAAAAATCACCCTTTATATCCTATTAGTGCTGGAATTCCACAGGGAAGCGTTCTTGGTCCGATCCTGTATACAATATATGCCTGTCCTTGAAAATGTATTAGTCGCCACCTATGCGGATGACACTGCAATGCTTGCGGCAAGCAGTTCTAGAATCGAAGCATCGAAAATGATTCAGGATCAGGTACGAATTACTGAGGCATGGTTTAAAAAATGGAATATGGCAATTAATACAGATAAATCTATACATATCACATTTACAATGAAAAAAGATTCCTGTCCAAGTATTATTGTGAACAATGAAGAGATTCCTAACAGCAATACAGTGAAGTACTTAGGCCTCCATCTTGATAGAAGATTAACGTGGAAAAATCACGTTAAGGCAAAACGAAAAGAGCTTAAAGTAAAGACTAATAAAATGTACTGGCTCATTGGACCCAAATCGGAATTGAGTCTTGAAAACAAAATTTTACTTTATAAAGCCATACTAAAGCCGGTCTGGACATATGGAATCCAGCCTTGGGGCTCTTGCAGCAACTCAAATATTGAAATATTGCAGCGTTATCAGAATTTAACCCTCAGAAAGATTCTGGATGCTCCTTGGTTTGTTTCAAATATCACAATTAACAACGACCTAAATATACCAAGTGTCAAAGACGAAATTAGGAAATTTAGTTCTAGTTATCTTGAAAGGCTGAGCAATCATTCCAACCCTTTAGCTATTGCGTTATTGGATGAAACAGATGAAACATTTCGACTGAAACGATATTCTAGACCTCCCGTACAGGAAATAAATAATCATTAATTTTTTTTTATCACTAGCTTAAGCTAAGTATAGATAAAATATTACTTTTGCGCCCACTGGGGTCCAACAGTATAAAGTTATGTATATTTTAGAACATTTGCTTATTGTCTTGAATACAGACAGATTGTAAATAAAGAATTTGAGAAAAAAAAAAAAATATTTTTTTAATGATATATGTACATACTAATATATAATTTTTATTTCAGAGCAAAATGCATTGTCGGCTAGTGTTATCATTTACTATTTTATCAACAACTATTTTCAAAAATACTTTTAAAATGAAAGCTTGGCTATCGAACAGCACTCTTTAGCTAAATGCAAACACCAACAAGTCAAATGGCAACATTTTCATGGCTCGTGCACACATACATACATACTGTATAGTTAGTGCCTTTACTCGCGCCTACCGATGCCGCGATCATCAAACCATTTCCTCCTCCCGCTATTGATTTTTGATTTTTGATGTGCTCATTTCTGCTGCAATTTTTAGCTCAGCAACAGTACTAAGCCAACATTAGTGTTGCTGCATGTTGTTGTAGTATTGCTCATGTTGTTGCTGATTGTATATGTGCCTCAACTGTCTAAAAGCAATTTCATTTGGATTAGCAGCTCCGGTATTTTATCGCCCGTAACGCAGCGAACAAGAGATGGGGCTAAAGCCATGTTTATGCCTATGTATGTATGTGTGAGTAAGCTCATATATAACGGGGTCATTATCAGCAGCACATTCGTGTAATCACGTTTAGCTGCTCGCGCGAACGTTGCAAAAATCGCTGCATATTCGCGGGAATGCATTTTGCTTGTTTTGTGTCCAACCTTCCTCTCTTACAACCACCCCGACCCTATGCTCCTTGTACTTGCCACTTCCGATTGCTCTATTCCTCCGCTGTAGTCCTCTGCGCATGCATATGCATTTATAGCTCCGCCAGCAACAGTTTGTTCGCATTCGATTAATTAATTTCGATGCCTCGTTCGTTTTTACTGCCTCACTGGGTTGATGTGGGCTTTTTCTGTGCTCTCAATGACAGTTGTAAATTTCAGTATTGTGGCTGCGCTGTCACTTAACTTTTCGTTTTTTTTATTTCACATTCATGCTTAATTGCTTAGCTGGAGGCTGGTTTTATGTACTATGTGCTCCTGGTTAAACAAGAGAAAGAGGGTGGTGAGAGCGCATAGCTTGTCAGAGATACCAAAAATATAGTAATGAGAGTTTTTAAAAGTTCTTGTCTTATTTAGAGTCGAACCCGAAAATGTATACATTTTTAGAAGATAACCTGTATGTAAGAACATTTTTTCTGTTCCATAGTGTTCGATAAAATTTTTTTTACCATAATAGCTTTTCAAGGTATATTTAAAGATGAAAACCGAAGTTGGCTTCATAAAATTTACGGAGTTGTCCCGAAAGTATTGGAACTGAGTCGATTTAAAAAAATTGTTTGAACCAATTCTTTAAAAACTTTCATAATAGGTCCATTTGCGTCAATGCAGTGTTACATTGAAGGTGTCACGGAAGGCATTCTCTGGAATACCCTTGAGAGTCGAAATGTATGCTGTTTGGATCTCCTCTGTCGTCTCAAAAGGCACGGAAGACTTTCTCCGGAATTCCCTTGAGAGTCGAAAGGTTTGCTGTTTGGATCCCCTCTGTCGTCTCAAAATAAATGCCTCTCATCGGAATATTTAGTCAAAGAAACAAAAAAGTCCGGCGGCTAGGTAGTGAGGAAGCGTGGTGTAACTTCCAATCTGCTACGATGTCTTGTCGGACCCGACTGACTCTTCTTTTTCCACGTAAAACTTGCCGTTGCCGCATTATCCAGAAGGAACAAATTCATAGTCGACGACACCTTTGATGCCAACAAAGACAATGAAGATCGTTTTCTTCGGAATTGCTCATTCATCAACAACCTGTTCCCGGCCGTCTAAAAAGGTCTGGTGTCACCGAAAAACACCACTTCTTACTAAAGCATTATCTGGGTAAGCCTGCTTGATCATATTAAACGTCTCTATCGCAGGTTTAAAGAGTTTCACACAAAATTTAATCGCGTGCTTCTACTTACCGAAGGCTGCATTTTCGGCTTGCACCACTCACAGAAACACGTCGCTCGTAAATGTTTGTCTTGACTCTCCAGGTGCTCGGAGACAACTGACCAGCCTCTCAATCGTTTTTGCTGTGAAATAGATTGTAACTGGCTCGGTAATCAGTCATTGAGTATGTATTATACCACATGCATCCCAAAGGACTGAGGTTTATCATGTGCAGTCTATTAGAATGACTCTCGATTGGACTTCAGTGGGAAATGATGAAGCTATGTTTCTATTGTCACACACCGAACGTCGGTTTTATTACGACTAAAGAACACTCAAACAGTTCTCAGAATCAGTTATTCGTGGTTTTGTTGGATTATGAACTTGCGAAGCACGTGGACGGGTCCTCCAGTATTTTATAACTCATGAAAATTTCTTTAGTATAATACTCGAGGAATTACCGCCTTCAATATATCCGACCTAAATTTTTGTATTCAGGATATATACGCTCAAAAAAATCTTCCAATTTATACTTGCATTAGAATATCCGACTGTAGGCATGTTATTCGCACAGATAATGTTCCAAGGCTGGTCAAAGATTTTAATTAAAGCGAACTACATATACTTTATGTTAACTGAAAGATCATCTTAACATCTATAGTGATAAATGATGACGTAGAGAACCCATCAGTCGTCATCACTTTTTTTAGGAGGAATCATCTGGAGTCCTTCTTTATCTTTCAAAAACTTATTACTTCAATTTACAGCAATCTCGTAAGTCGGACAAGAGACCTGAGTTTGTTTTTAAGCGAACGACTTTATGGTTTCTATCTTATCATATGGTTCTCGAACTATTATTAAGCAGTTGTGACTATTAGCAAATTTGGCTTGGTATGATTGATAGAAGAAGGATAATGTATTAAATTCAGGAGAGACATTATACCAACCATTTCAGAATTGGATACCAAACTGTCTATAAAGTAGCTTACGACTTCTCATATTCGGTGTTTCTATATAGTACTGGCTAGGCTTAGGCTACATTCACTCAATGTATACTTATCTAAAGTAGTTTAGCAAGATCTTTTAAGCAGAAGTTCCCAATCCTATAACGTGAGGTGCTTATTTGTTCATAGTTATATATAATACTAGCTGACCCCGCAGCCGTTTTCCTGCGTGAAATTACATATGTGTTTTGAAATGAAAAGAAAATTAAATTTATCATTTATTTTATTTTCAATGTAACGCAGCTTGATAAACAACATTTTTTGGTTTCTGTTCCGGTGCGTAAATGTACAGAGAAGATAGTTTTCCAACTCGTGAGCACGCCACGTATTTTTGGCCGTATAAAAAACGTAGCAGCTCAAAATTTATGCCATACAAATGGAATTGATACCAAACCACCGGAAGTATCAACCGGAATTTATCCATATTCAATTTTTAGATGTAAAATGTCTTCGGCAATGTCATTTTTGTTCGTATCCCATAATAGACGCGGATTTGGAGGCTGATATGTCGAAATTATTATCGTGAAAAGTGTGCGAACGTCATTTTCATTCCAGTGATTATCATTTTCCAGCAATTGCAATTGCTGGCTTGCTTCTCAAAAAGTTGCACACACCGTATCATTCACAGTACGCAATGACTCATATGAAGTTGAACCGCGTACATTTATCTATGGCAACCGAAGGTAGAAACAATCGTCGTTTTCGGGGGGGTTGTGGAAATTCATATTAATGCATTAATTGATAACACACCTGGATGTCTATTTACTGGTTGGCCTTGCTTTCTGCGTAATTATTTCTTCAACGATGCATTCCATGCATAATATCGAGGTATTTCCGAATGTCCTCACAAACGGATCACTGACGAAAGTTGAGCAAAAACTCGTAAATGTTAATTTTGTTGCTGGCGGTGTTTCCATTGGCTGTACTGTATTCCCTGGGTTGAAATACTCTCTTTGGCCATTCTCCAAATTAACTGCGAGACGCACAACAGTCGGAAAGCGCTACAAAGTGCTTTCGTGCAGTTCACGCATCAACCGTATCGTTCAAGACCAATAACCGCCATGTCGCTTCCTTTGGTCATGTACTTACAAACGTATTTTATCGATTACACCTAACTGCGATACTCAACATTGACATGACTTTTGAATGTGAATTAGACAGCGGTGGTGAAGAAAGGGTGATTTTTTAAGAGCTTGATAACTTTTTTTAAAAAAAAAAACGCATAAATTTGCAAATCTCATCGGTTCTTTATTTGAAACGTTAGATTGGTTCATGACATTTACTTTTGAAGATAATTTTGTTTAAATGTTGACCGCGGCTGCGTCTTAGGTCCATTCGGAAAGTCCAATTTTGGGCAACTTTTTTCGGAGCATTTCGGCCGGAATATACCCGAATTTCTTCGGAAATGTTGTCTTCCAAAGCTGGAATAGTTGCTGGCTTATTCTGTAGACTTTAGACTTGACGTAGCCCACAAAAAATAGTCTAAAGGCGTAAATCGCATGATCTTGGTGGCCAACTTACGGGTCCCATTTCTTGAGATGAATTGTTGTCGAAGTTTTCCCTCAAAATGGCCATAGAATCGCGAGCTGTGTGGCATGTAGCGCCATCTTGTTGAAACCACATGTCAACCAAGTTCAGTTCTTCCATTTTGGCAACAAAAGTTTGTTAGCATCGAACGATAGCGATCGCCATTCACCGTAACGTTGCGTCCAACAGCATCTTTGAAAAAATACGGTCCAATGATTCCACCAGCGTACAACACACCAAACAGTGCATTTTTCGGGATGCATGGGCAGTTCTTGAACTTCTGGTTGCTCTTCACCCCAAATGCGGCAATTTTGCTTATTTACGTAGCCATTCAACCAGAAATGAGCCTCATCGCTAACAAAACACGCGCGCGAAACACATTTCGAACCGAACGATTTTTGGTAATAAAATTCAATGATTGCAAGCGTTGCTCGTTAGTCTATTCATGATGAAATGTCAAAGCATACTGAGCATCTTTCTTTGACACATGTCTGAAATCCCACGTGATCTGTCAAATACTAATGCATGAAAATCCTAACCTCAAAAAAAACTCCGTTAGTACGATCCGTGTGTTGTCAACTTCGATATTTATTCACTCTTCTAAATTGAAAGCTGAATGTTCCGCCATTGTCGTCTGGTGAGCAACGCCAATAAAGTACAGTACAGCCATCATTTCTTGTTTGTATTTCCGAAAGAAAAGCACGAGGATAGTGTTTGGCGGATTTATTGTCAGACATACAAATCGAAGTGGGATTGTGATATCCGCAAGGCCCATGAACCATAATGGTTTTCATCACTTCGTATAATACTGGATCTTTCTCTGCATCAGGAATTTCAGCAGAAATTATTTTATCAATTTCATGTGGTGTAACCACCATCCAAAAAGGAATGTGTGCGTGGGGAAAACCTCTCTTTTGCCACTCAACACAGTACATCTAGTATCTAATCGCAACATATATACGTTGCTTCTAGATAAAGTCCATCGAAGCTGTTGCTTGAAAAGTCTTGATGTGACATCGTGACGATCGCTTGCTGATTCACCGCGATCCATAATACCGCACGTATGTATCATCGCATCTTGGGAGTACTCGGTCAAGTGCCTTGCGTGATGATCGCTTGCTGATTGACAGCGATCCATAATTCCACACATATGTCATCGCATCCTGGAAGTCTCATGTAGTTCATGTGTCTTGGGCTGCCATACGTTGATGGCAAAAAGAACGCCGACCGATATTAGCGCGATGTCTTCGTTGCTTCGTAACAAATTTCAATCTATAATTGATCACTTCGTTTGAAACACACATAAAGTTTTCACTGAATAATTTTCAATAATTTTTCTTTTAAATAGCCGCAAAAAAAAGCAAGCGACCGAAATTGAACGATTCAGATAATTTACAAACCAAAATATTGAAAAACAAAACAAAAAAGAATTGTATGAAAAGTCACTTTTTGGAAATTTCCAATTTTTGGACTTTTCCTTAGGAAAAGTATATGGTTTTTTTTATACCTAACCCTTTCCAGATCCACAGCGAACAACTTCTGATTTCATGGAGATTGGTTCCGCCGTTCTCGAGCGTTAGCCTTACTAACAAACAAACAATCATTTTTACTTACATATGTACATATGTACATATGTATGTATGTATGTATGTATGTGTATAAAAAATAAAACGTTTGTATGGGAAAAGGAAAAGGGCTATTTTTAGGGGTTTTCCGGCAACTTTTATAATTTTTTCTTACATAAGAACCTTCTCCTAATAATAAAAAATACAACAAAAAAAGATCAGCCAAATCGGTTCAGCCATTCACGCGTGATGCCGTGACAACGAAAACGGTTTCATTTTTATATATAAGATTATATATTTAAGGAATGTATGTATCTAGAATAAAGGAAAGACATTCAACCAACTATTCCAATATTAGTTACCGAACTAGCTATAGAAGCGCACCTGCGTCTTGCTTATTAATTCTCACTCCAACCACATCGACTCAGTAATACCTCTGGAACGACGAGAGGTCTAAGTACATTCTTTATTTCCAGCGCTTACCGGCTAGACTTAGGCATCATTCAGTCAATGCCAGATAGTGTTCAGTACCAAAGCATGCAATAATAAATTTCGCATTATTGGTTTGAAACTAGTTAGTTGCCATCCCGTGAATTTGGGCAGAAACGGGAGGCGATGCGGGGCGGCTCACCGATTAGTTTAAGCAATTCATATCTAAATATATTACGTATACGCCACGCCCCAAAACACAACTATGAAAACATTTATTCAGTAAATTGCAAAGACAAAAACAAAAAGGTGTTGTGTAAGTAAACGGGAAAAGGCGTTTCCGTATGGGCGTCTATTGCTGTATCCGCTGGGAATCTGTTTGTCGATGTGAACGTGCAGTGACACTTGCGTACAGTGACGCAAAGTAAACATTGAAGCTCGAACTTGGAGAGATGAATAGTCAGCGGCGTGTTGTGATTGCATTAAGAGTGACGCACATCGAAAATCAATGCGGAAGAATGTGTATATCGTCACCTGAAATGCAAAATAACGTATCATCAAAAAAATCGAAAATGAGTGTCTTATTGATTACGCTTCACTACTTCAAATTATATACGTAACTAGCTGACCCCGCAGCCGTTGTCCTGCGCGAAATTATGTGTTTTGAAATGAAAAGACAAAAATTCATATCTTATTGATAATCATTTATTTGCTATTTGTCTACATTTTTCTTCAATGTAACGCAGCTTGATAAACAAAATTTTTTTGTTTCTGTTTCAGTGCGTAAATGTACAGAGAAGATGGTTTTCCAACTCTTGAGCACGCCACGTATATCTGGCCGTGTGAAAAACATAGCATTTCCAAATGTATGCCACCCACTATGCGACTATTCTGTTGATCGTCATTTTAAATTCAATTTTCACTGGAAACGGAATACTTTTGAACCGAATTGGCAAATCGTTAGAACTCAAAAGAAATCCGTAGAATCAAGCATTCTGTCCCTTATATTTGATAGGTGCATCACAATCAGATTTGCGATGATGCGGTGGCATACCAGGCCTCTCCAAAGAATTTACAAATTCCACTGGTAATTCACGGTGTCGTCTTCATTGTCAGACGATCGATCGATTTGTATGATTGCAAGTCTCCTGGAATTTGACTTTGAATTTTCCAGTTTAAGTCAACAACATAGGTATTTGTGGCAGCTAAGATTGCTCGTACACTCAAGGAATCGTACTTACGACAGTTTGGCCAATGTTCGTATAAACATTCGTGATGAGTCCATCTTTCGTGAATTGATAAACGGCATATGGGATTGATATCAGACCATGGGAAGTATCAATCAGTATTGACCCATTTCCAATTCTTAGCGTATGCAATGTAAAATGTCTTCGGCAATGTAATTTTTGGTCGTATCCCATAACGCGGATTTGAAGGCTGATCATCGCGAAATGTGTGTGAACTTCAGTGGCATTCGTTTTTCGGGTGGATTGTGTAAGTTTCATTCTAATGCATTAGTTGAGAAACACACCTGGATGTCCATCTACTGGATGACCCTGCTTCCTGTGTAACAATTTCTTCGATGATGCATCCCATGTATAATATCAACGTATTTCGAATAGGGCAATGTTCTCGCAAACGGATCACTGATGGAAGTTGAGAAAAAACTCGCTAATGTTAATTTTGTTGCTGGTGGTGTTTCTGTTGACTGTACTGTATTCTCTGGGTTGAAATAGACTCCTTGGTCATTCCCCAAATTAACTTCGAGACGCACAACAGTCGGAAAACGTTCATGAATTTCAAAAGAAATATCGTACAAAGCACTTTATTTCAGTTCACGTATCGACCGTGTCGTTTAAAACCAATAACCGCCATGTTGCTTCCTATGGTGACGTAATTTACAAACGTATTTTATCGATTACACCAAACTACAATACGCAACATTCACATGACTTTTGAATGGGAATTAGACAATAGTGGCGAATATGGTACGACCCATGTGTTGTCAATTTTGATGTGTTGTTAACTTCGATATTTACGGCGATAGAGTGGATATCCATCATTTCCAGCTTGTGTTTCAGAAAAGCACATGGATAATGTTTCACGCATTTATTGTCAGGCATACAAACCGAAGTGTGATTGTAGTGTCCGCAAGGTCCATGAACCATGTTGGTTTTCATCACTTCATATAATACTGGATATTTCTCTGCATTATTAATTTCCGCAGAAATGAGTTCATCAATTTGATCTGGTGTGACAACCATCCACCATCCAAAGTATATGTACGTGCGACAAATCTCTCTTTTGCCACTCAACAGAGTACATTTAGCATCTAACAGTACCACATATATGTACCTACCCTACTCCAAGATAAATTCCATGAAACATCGTAACTGTTGTTTGAAAAGTCGTGCTGTGACATCGTGACGATCGCTTGCTAATTGACCACGATCCATAATTCCGCACGTAGGTCACCGCATCCTGGGAGTACTTCTTGCCTTGCCTTGCCTTTGGCTGCCATACTTTGATGGCCCGATATTAGGGCGACCTTTTCGTGGCTTCGTAACAAATTTCAATCTGCAATTGACCTCTTTGTGTGAAACGCACGTAAAGTTTTTACTGAATAATTTTTCTTTTGAATAGCCGGAATAAAAAAGCAAGCGACCGAAATTGAACTATTCAAATAATTTACAAATCAAAATATTGAAAAACAAAACAAACAAAAATTAAAAAACAATGTTTATGGAAAAAAGATACTTTTTGGAATTATCCTAAAAAAAAAAGTATTCTCCTTGTTTGGGAGGAGACCTATCCGAATTGGTGTAATCACCGAAATCGGTCCAGGCGTTCTCTAGTTATAAGCGTAGTAACTAACATCACTTTCTTTTATAGATATTAAGCGATGTGACTTGATCCACAGATGTCGCCTTTTTCTTTGGCATCGTTTTGTTTAATACACGTTTACGACAATTTAAGGTTTGAATATTGGACACTGCGAAGGTAGAGCCATCAATCGGTCAAACATTCCAAATTTAACAATTGATTAAAAATGAAAAAATAATTTAAAAAACATTTTCCAGTTGACCAAATTGTAAATATAAACCATTCCCGAATCTCCTTGAACGTACACACAAAATTTCATCAAAATCGGTCCATCCGTTTAGGAGCAATTCCAAGGCAAACACACGGTCAGAAGATTTATATATATAAAGATATTACATATGTTCAACATTTTCTGGTTCTGCGGTCATATATAAACCAGTCTTAACCAATATTAATACTTTGTTTCACTCAGGTTCGATTTTATTTCGTGTTTCATTCACGCGACTGTAAATTTCTGAAAATGTTGTTACGTTATTTTGCATTTCAGGTGACGATATATTATTTGGCGGGAACTTTTTTGTCAATAAAGCAATCATGTTTTACTATAGTTACTATAAGTTTGTAATTACTTAATATCCACGAAGATTGAACCCATAAAGAAGCGTCGCCTTATAAAATATATGCATATATTTAAGACGATTAAGCCATTTTATTCTGTAGAAACGTGAACTAGTCCCTCAGTTTTTAAGATATCGATCTGAAATTTTGTACACATCTTTTTCTCCATAAGAAGCTGTAGTACTATATAGCTGCTATACAAATTGAATAATCAGAATCAAGTGCTTGTAAGGAAAACTGTTTTATTTAAAGAGATGTTTTCCCGAAATTTTGCATGGAATATTGAGTAAGACAATGGTCTAAGCTTTGAAGAAATTGTTCAGATCTGATCGCTTAAATAGCTGCCATATAAACTGAAAATCGAAATGCAGTTATTGTAAAGAATCTTTTGTATTTGTGAAGGGTGTTGCAGTAACTTTTAGTATTATTAGAAAAAAATTATTGTCAACAAATTTAGCTGAAATTCAATTTATTTTTATTCCCTTTTATTTTTATATCAGCCAAATCGAATGCGCTAAGCGATTTTCGTGTATGTCTGGCGCTGCCCACTGAAAGGACAGCGGTCATAACTTATTTATTGCGCACTCATAGGGAAGCAAGCATGCACTTCGACGTATGTTTTTTTTGTGTGGTCAGATATTTGAGCAATTTCCTTCCGCTGAGTTCCAAGTCAAATGTATGTCCCTCCCGATGTCACATTTGAGACTCTTTGTGTTGAAGAATCACTGTTGTGTGCATCAATTGACTCACGCCCAGGCAACGTACTCTATGTAGATATGTACATACAAGTATGTAGAAAATATGTTTATAAGTATAATATAAATTTATGTTGTACGCTAGTTCGTTTGTAAGTTCGTGTTTGCTGTTTGGAGTGTTCGTTTCAGCCACAAATGTAATGTCTTCATCTTTCGTCTTCTTAGTTTTTTGTACACTTCCGAATTTCATATACATATATTTCATACATTACATTACATACATATATTTCATACATTAATCGCAATTGCAACCGCCGGAAAATCAAAAAGACATTTGAGCTACTTACTTCCTTTTTGGTCTTTTCTGATTTGTATGCACGCGCTTGCTCGTATGTGTTTGATTTCATGCATTTTGCATTTCTCTTGTTTCGTTTCTTTTTTTTGCTTTTCCTTCACACATGAAAATAAATGGTTTGTGCATGCCCCGCCACCACTCACTCGTTATTCCATCGAGAATTTGCAGATTATACTTTTTCAATTCCTACTACCTCGTTTAACTTCATCAACCTCATCATGAGACACACATCGGCGACACTTTATTCTCTAAATGTTCGAAGGATATGTGAAGCTTGAAATTGATAGTTTGATTGTAATAAAAAGCGATGGAAGCGTATGCAAGCGACGAAAGGATATATAATTTTTTATTCTGCTAATAGAGTAATAACAGTCTCTTGTCAAAAAAAAATCACTTTCTGGGTAGTTGTAAGCCATTAATTTCATGAAAGTAAAGGGTGATTTTTTAAGAGCTTGATAACTTTTTTTAAAAAAAAAACGCATAAAATTTGCAAAATCTCATCGGTTCTTTATTTGAAACGTTAGATACTTTTTGAAGATAATTTCATTTAAATGTTGACCGCGGCTGCGTCTTAGGTGGTCCATTCGGAAAGTCCAATTTTGGGCAACTTTTTCGAGCATTTCGGCCGGAATAGCCCGAATTTCTTCGGAAATGTTGTCTTCCAAAGCTGGAATAGTTGCTGGCTTATTTCTGTAGACTTTAGACTTGACGTAGCCCCACAAAAAATAGTCTAAAGGCGTTAAATCGCATGATCTTGGTGGCCAACTTACGGGTCCATTTCTTGAGATGACTTGTTGTCCGAAGTTTTCCCTCAAAATGGCCATAGAATCGCGAGCTGTGTGGCATGTAGCGCCATCTTGTTGAAACCACATGTCAACCAAGTTCAGTTCTTCCATTTTTGGCAACAAAAAGTTTGTTAGCATCGAACGATAGCGATCGCCATTCACCGTAACGTTGCGTCCAACAGCATCTTTGAAAAAATACGGTCCAATGATTCCACCAGCGTACAAACCACACCAAACAGTGCATTTTTCGGGATGCATGGGCAGTTCTTGAACGGCTTCTGGTTGCTCTTCACCCCAAATGCGGCAATTTTGCTTATTTACGTAGCCATTCAACCAGAAATGAGCCTCATCGCTGAACAAAATTTGTCGGACGTAAAGCGCGAAACACATTTCGAACCGAACACTGATTTGGTAATAAAATTCAATGATTTGCAAGCGTTGCTCGTTAGTAAGTCTATTCATGATGAAATGTCAAAGCATACTGAGCATCTTTCTCTTTGACACCATGTCTGAAATCCCACGTGATCTGTCAAATACTAATGCATGAAAATCCTAACCTCAAAAAAATCACCCGTTATTTGTAATCAGTGGTTTAAAAGAGGCTTAAGTGCAAATAAAATGGAGTTCAGAAGCTTTTAGAAGCTTTACTCATTGAGGCATTATAGAAGCAAGCGTGTCTGGCAGCAAATTTCTATTCAAACCAGTACAGTGAGATATCTAAAAATATGACTTCCTGTTTAAGCCTTGATCTAGAAAATGCGGAACAAACAAGATGGTAGTGCTGAGATGTTTCCGCCTCGTCTTATACCACTTGTAGTCCGGTAAGATTCTCAAATATACAGCATGAACGCCGATAGAGTCATGGAACTGGATAGTCTTACTAGGCAAATAACTCACTAGCTCCCGCAATGTCCAGCTATCTGCCAAACCTTCGAATATCTGGCTGCATCTGTGATCTTTTGAGCTGTCCAAGTCATGAAATTATGGATTTGCGACCCAAAATGTTATTATTATATCTTACAAAATTGTCAATTGTCATAAAAATTAGCAACTTTGGCAGAGCTCGAAGTTTGCATACAAATTCTTAAAATTACTTGGGTAAGAAATCTGATTGCAGCGGTGTACGAGTATGTGGGAACTTGCTAAACTGATAAAATGCTCTTCGAATAACCAAAGCGCATCAGAATTTTCCACCGAACTTTGAGACATCAGATAGAAGACGACCTTTTGATGTTATAACCCAACGATATCAATACATCTTCCATCCACTTGTGGACAAACTCGTTTGGGAACCAGAAGTAATACATTTAAATTGAAATGCTTTCCACTATTGCAGTAGTTGCCTTAGAAATCTTACTACTATTTTACTGTATCGAAATAACCGGGACTATATTGGTGCTGTGTTAGTATAATACGTAATTCATACGTAATTTACAAACTTCAGTTTTTGTAAGCTGTCACTGAGAAAATTTCAAAAGCCTAAGACTTAGAGACCAATTTCAATTTGTAGATGTGGTTATCGATGAAAGTTTGAAGAGGCAACCAAGTTATCTTCAAAAATAGGTTCAACAATATTCGACTGTTCATAAGGCACCACTGTTTTTGAGTTTCATGTACTGAAATTATAGTCAAACTTTATCAATAAAGTATTCATACGGCCGGGAAAAAAATACACGATTGTCATACTTTACAGTTCTTGTGCAACAACTAACGAAGGGATTTTAGTATTATTTTATATTTTGGCGAGAAACCCAGGACTATATGTTGTGTTAGCATAGTTAGGATGAAAAGTATCTCATATATTTCATTATATATCGATGAGAAGCTTTTATGACTACGGAGACTTAGTAAAGTCAGTTTACATTATGGATAATTAGTGGTCACTATGGTTTTGAATAGAGATAGAAAGTGGTCTACGAAAATAGGTTCTAAAATATTCGATACCCGAGCCCTTGACCGCAGGTGGTGGAAAGGTAAATAGCACAGTAGCTATCGAGTGGAGGGTCGACGAACTTTCCTTTAATGACAGTGGCATCTACGCCAAAAATATTCGAAAGTTTCAACATTTTAGAAGTTTGCTGATCATTATAACCATTATTAATTTCTGGATGATATTTCCCTGTGAAAGGCTCCAGTAAATCAACATCGCGAAACTTCGGTAATTTTATTTAAGAATATAATGGATCTAACATGAATTTCAGTGATCAAGTCTTGATAAAGTACCTACCCAGCAGTTGAACATATGTATTATTAACCAAAGGATCCGAATTGTTTTATGCGGTTTCAATATCAAAATTTCAAGTAGAAATCTGATTTTTCTCCACAAGTGATTATCAATAGAGCTCTGGCTACAACCAAACTAATTTAATGCCACACCTTTATAAATTTTATTTTTGGTTTTATCCTTTAAACATATTTAAATGCACGCGGTGCTCTCAATTTTCCATATTCATTCGCCCATTCATTTATTCAAATATTTCTCTTTTTATTATGAGAGACTTCAATAAAGTGACATCAACAATTGCCTGACGTAACCGACAGACGAAATTATTATTTAAATTATTGATTTACCAATGGTTGGCAGCACTGATGTGGGCGTGTGTTGCAAGTTGCTGATGTGGCATGTGGCAAAGCGTGCCTTCGGTAGTGAAATGCATGCCCGTGTTAGTGCTTTTATATTTTCATACACTTTTATATAAGTTATAGATATATTATGCATATTTTATTATTAATGTGCTTTATTGTCACTGACAGTAATTGCTACGCTGTGACTTTCGAACTGTCATTTGTTTTAGGAAATCAAAACTGAAATACAATCTGCGTACAAAAAGAGCTTTGAGGTTAAGAAATGGTAGGTTGTACTAAAATTACACAATTTTAAGTAACACAAAATTTTTTTGAGTATCTGAAAAGTGAGGTTAAGTCGAAAGAAGGCAGTAAGTTAGAATAGTTGTTTTTTTATATGAAGTGTGTATATTAAGTTTGCCTCGAAGTTTGTAACACCCTGAAGGAAAGGCCGGAGTTCCAAGAAAATATAATTATACATCATCAGCCTAATGAACTGAGTCGATTTAGCCATGGCAATCTGTCTGTATCTTAGTTTTAGAGATATCGTTCTGAAATTTTGCACATGTTCTTTTCTCCTCAAGAAGCCCGTAACAGACATTTAGCATTTAATTGCCATATAAACTGAATGATTGGAATCAAGTGCTTGTATGAAAAGCATTTTCATTTGACCACATCTTCACCAAATTTGGCATGGATTATTTTCTATCAGATTGGATCACTAAAGCAAACAAACTGTCTGATCAAAATAAAGTTCTTGTCGAGAATCATTTTTATTCGTGAGGTGTCTTATACCTTCGATGCAACTGAATTTATAAGGGTCAGTCAAACTACAAATAACAAAGAAGACCTTCAATAATTTGGTCAAACTGTTTCTGTATTCAGAAAAAAATATTATACACAGTTCCGTGAAAGACGAAAATGTACAGTCAAAGATCTAGGAGAGTTTGATAGTCACTTTGCAGATCTTCAATTCAATTGATGCAAGATTACTTGAATACGGATTCACGTATCTTTACAGTGGAACTCAAAATTGTATTGCGTTTGTGTTAGTAGAATACGTGCCTTTCGGATCATGACATCTAGATGAAAAATATAATAAAATCTAAAATCATATAAAAAAATCAATAACAATTTTAACCCAATAATAAACAATAGAAAGTTTAATGAAAAAAGAAAGTTGATATGAGTTTTTAATCTATAGCTTCTAGAATAATCGAGCTGTGATCAAATCTTTTACTATATTTTCGCTTCAACTTTCACTTACCTACTTTCGTAACCAACCGGTTCTCTACTCTTGGGCAAGCGTAATCCTGCTAAATGCTGTCTTATTTTCTAAGATTTATAATTCCGCAATTTCATCCGTTCGGAGTCAAGTCGATTCATATATGTCTGCGTTCTGGCGTAGGATCTTTGAACCTCCAGTTAGCTCAGCAGGTGCTGGTAAACGGCAGGATGCGGAACCTTTCTGCGGCTAAATATTCTATGGGACGCTCTTCTTCAAAGTTTTAGGGAGGAAGGTAAGGTGTAATCATGTCACTTCCTTTGCTATTGTCCAGCTTTTGACAGACTGAGATTGAAATATCTCGACAGACACCCCGAAATTGACGAAACTAGTACCATTTGTGATTAGCTCATAAAGCTTCGCCAATTTACAAAAATCTGGTGATCCACCTTTACAGGGTTTATGGGTAACACAAATGATGAATGTAAGTTTGTCTAAGTGGAATTAATCCGCAGAAGTCAATAATGAAGAAGACAGAGCTGCTCTGCGTTTACTATTCCATCCATAACCTTCCAAAACAGCCGATCTTACACGTTCCCAAGCCGACTGCATACCAGTAGGTTGCTCTAAAAATTCAAGTTACCTCCGCTATTAATAAAACTTTCACAAACACAAACCGAGTACATAACAGTAACCATCAAAGATTAAATCCACTAAATTCGAACTCTAATGGACAGAGTTAAAAGAAATAATTACAGCTCCTTTTGTGACGTACTGCATTTGCCCAACCATTTCATGAAACACGTTTGTGATAAAGCTTTCCCCTTCATGATCTCCTAAAAAGATTTCTATCTAAAAATGTAATATTTTTACTGTTATGAACCTTAAATGTAAATGTACAACTATTTTGTGTACAGTCATACATATTTACCTACATTCCCTCTTCATAATGCCGATGCAACTAAAACTCTAAAAAACCTGGCATTTTAAACCATTTGCCGCATTTGGTCAATGATATGGACAATAATTTTGCGCGAAACGAATTGGTTATAATTGATGGCGCATTGTAATTGAAATATAAATGCCTGTGAAATTTTGTAAATATGCATACATGTGTGTGTATATTTTTTGCCGACCGCCGCCGTTCGTATGGATGACGCTGTAGATTGGCCATTTGCCGCCAGTGCAAGCGGATGCTGCAGCTTTGCAAAAGAAACCGGTAATATACTACATTTACATATGTATGTACATATGTGTAAGCTAAATACTGCAGTAATTTAAATTGCACCCATTTTTTCATGAATTATCATTTAACGACTGTGTCCATGAAAAAAGTCAGAGTATTAAGTTTGTAGAAAAAAATTGCCAAAAAGATATGAACAAATGGCGTAGTAAACACATTTTTAAATGACTTTAAATTGTTTTGCTTCATTTGGAGTGTTTATTTAATGAAATATATATATGATCTTGAAACTTAATTAGTTAGGATTAAGTATTTTAATTAAAAAATTATTATTTGGTAGTTAAATAAGTTTAATCGTTGAAAAATGTTTATCAAATAATATTTGTAAATATGTGACACAATTAAGTTTTTATGAAACTGAAATGTTTAAATTGTTAAAAAGAAATTTAGTGATTAAAAAGAGTTACCAGCTAATTATAATTTCTTTTGTACCAAGCTTTTTTCGTGATACTGCTAACAACTAGATACAATAATTTTATTAAATTAAATTTAAAAAATATATATGGAATTATTTAATAATGAAATATTCGTAAATTATATGGTTAAGTAAATTAATGGAAAAGTAGTTTTTCAGGTGCCAAATTTGTTGAATAAAATGTTCCTTAGAATTGGTTAGTAATTTTTTTGTAAGTCTATATCTATAATATTACATGTAAACAGAAGGCAATCTTTTCTATACAATAACCATATTACTTATATTATATTCCAAAACCTGCCGAAAGAAAATTTTCTTAAAAAAATTTAAATTTATAAAAGCCAAATTAGAATTTACATATAGAAAAAAGTGACAACTTTATTTTAAATTTGAAAAATTATGCGAGCTTAGCCAATAAATAATGTTTCCTATTTATGTTTCTTTTGAATTTAAGTCAATTTGATTCCAAATTAGTGATTTTGAAAACATATAGATATCTCCGTATAAATTTTAAAATAATTCAAACATCTAAAATAAATTTAAACTTGTTGATTTTTTTTCTTTAGTTGGTAACGCTGTTCAGTTTTTCTTTAACTTTAGTGTATTCTCGGATTTAATTTTTAATAGATGTTACAAATTTTTCAACTTACATATTTAAAATAAGTTTAAAGTTTTCAAACTTATAATTGATTAAAATTTGTTTAGTTGATGAAAAATTGTAGATTTTGCAATTATCACTACATTTACAGTTTACATTTTTCAAATAAGTGTAATACATGTTTTGTGTTCTGATACTTGACAGCACTGTTAAATTTTTGTTTAATTCCTATGTTTTTTTTGATCCGACTAAAATTCGGTTTGTATATCTCAATATTAATTTATAAAATACATTTTTGATCTAACAAACAACTCAAAAATGAGTTTAAACAATTTATTTTGTTTCTAATAGTTGGCAACACTATTCACTTTATGCATAGTTTTTTTTTTTAATCTGCCCTACATTAATTTAAATTTATGGACCTTTTCATTTGCATTATTAAAATAAGTTTGATCAATATTTTTTGCTTTCAGATAGTTGGTTACACTTTTAAATAACTGTTTAATTTAATGCTTTTGACAAAATCTAAATTCGATTCGAAATTATATATATCTCAATATGAATTTTTAAACCCAATTCAAGCGCTTAAATTTTTGCTTAATATAATGTTCAACTAATTAAATACTACTTCTTTGAGGCGAATAATAAAGAATATAACGCACCCCTGCGTATACGTAACGTATGTGTTGTTTCAAACGGTATATAAAGTCGTCTAAATATCGCACCCTCTTCAAAACTAAATCCAAATAACAGAATTTCGTATCAACATTGCAGCAAACAAAGTATATAACATTCAATGTAAGGACATACACACATATACATACATATAAACACGTATTCAAAAGTGTCTCCTAAAAACTTCCATGCAATGAAACCCTCAAACACAAACTGATTTCTACACAAACGCAAATAAAAGAGCGCAAATTGAGCAAATTGAGTGAAAAAAGAAATAAAAAACGTGGTTAAAAAGTAGAGAAGTTATTATAAGTAAAAGGGACAGAAAAATATTTGCAATTTTCACGCTTGATATCCAAACAAATGTTCTCATTTCCAATGTGTTATTGTTTTTAAGTGTTTTTCTACGCTTGTTTCGCTACTTTGGCCAATTTTTTTTTTTTGCAATTTTCTTGTTGTAGAGCATACGGTCGCACACCATGATTTATGTCCGATAAATGCAAAGAAGCATAAAACACTTTGTTGGCACGGTCAATAGCATTTTGGCGCATTTTTACCCCCGAAACCGCGAGGTCTCTGTCCCGAAGTCGGAGATTAACCTTTGTTGATGTGATAAAATGTAAAAATGTAGTTCTAAGCATATTTTTTATTTCATAAATATGTATACATGTATGTCAGTATGTGTGCATGCAAATATATCACTTGATCCGGGTATCCATATCAGTTTCGGCAATACGCTTGCTGGCCAACTCATTTTACTTGGTTTGTTAAAAATAAAACAAAATGGTTAGACAAATGTTGACATTGATGCTGACCAATCAGCTGGCGTACCAAAACAAATGGCTTGAAGTTAAGCTGAACCGTTTTTAATATACCAAACAATACGTTGAAGGGTATAATAAATTTGTGAAGCAGCTATCCGTAGGGATCTTGATAGGCTTGTGCTACATAAAAGCTGTCCGGCACACCATTCATTGAAGTCCTTTAATGGTAAAGACAAATCTTACCTTATTGCAGTCAACAAAATGGATACAACAATAAGTTGGAGCCACTTTCCAATGTGTGCATAAGGTTCTGCTAAATGAAGACCCAATCTTTACAAGTTCGCTAGGTCTCTATGTTGAGCTCTTGGTTTATATTTTAACCGTCAGTTTAACCTAATAATATGGGTCAATTGGCATGGGATAACAATCCGAGGTCAGAAGTAAAAAAAACACAAATATTTAACAGTTTTTTAAATCTAAGGCAGACTCTTTATACTTCGGTTTCGGTTTCGGTCATTTTGGCTTTGATTTTGGCCTGATTCTTGCAACTTTACTTCAACTTGATGCTTATTTATCGTTCTCTCTCGTCTGCGGCTCCCTTGAGGTTTTCAGTCTAATGCTGCTCTCGTGATGTCATCTTCGCGCTTGCGCAAAGTGTGCCCAAACCATTTTTATTCTGGGCGGCGGATTTCAATAAGGTCAGCGCTAGCGCTAGAATTTATTGCAAAGTTGAGACAATTTGTTTAGTTTTATGTTCCTACTCGTGATATGGTTTTCTTGATGAAGGTCGTTTTTAAGTAATCGGTATTAATAATTTCGTCGTTTATATTGGTATCTGTAATTTTATTAATTTAAGATGAGACGGCGATTAGACTTCTGCTTCCGAACCTAGATCCTAGACAGCCGGCCTGCCTCTTGGCTGGCAAGCCGAACGACTTTCCTCCGCGTTGTTGGTCGTCAGAGTCTTCTTTGCTTTGAACAGAGGCACCACATGAAAGTGAGGTTGATATTTAGGAGGGATAGGTTGTTTGTTTGCATCACCAACTCCATTTGTCCATTTTGAGTGTTAGCTAATGCGACACAAATAGTAACATACATTCCAAGTACCAATTTATGGAAGCCCCAACCAAAATCTCTCCTTAAATCGCTTACCCACCACATTTTTAGAAATCAATATTCAAATTTATAGAACTACTAGCTGACCCCGCAGCCGTTTTCCTGCGTGAAATTATATGTTTTGAAATGAAAAGAAAGTTGAATTTATATTGTGTTGAAAATCATTTATTTGGGATTTTTCTAATTTTTTTTTAACGTAGCGCAGCTTGATGAACAAAATTTTTTTGGTTTCTTTTCTGGTGCGTAAATGTTCAGAGAAGATAGGTTTTGAACTCGTGAACACGCCACGTATATCTGGCCGTGTGAAAAACGCATTTCCAAATTTATCCCACACTCTTCTATCTACTATCCTTGTGGCCTGTTGATTGTCATTTCAAATGCAATTTACCTGGAAACTGAATAGGTTTGAACTGAAATGGCAAATCGTTGGAACTCAAAAGAACTCGTAGAATCAAGCATTCTGCCCCCCTGTATTCGATAGCTGCGTCACAATCAGTCGGGTTCCATTGCACAGTTTCGGCGCATGAAGATTGCGAAACATAATAATGACAGATCCAAATGATGCTGCAGCATACCAAGCCTCTCCAAAAAATTTAGAAATTCCACTGGATAATTCACAACTTCGTGTCATTGTCAAGACGATCGGAATTTGCCCACTTCCAATTCTTAACGAATAGAATGTAAAATCTCATCGGCAATGTAATTTTTTTCAAATCCCGTAATTGACGCGAATTTGAAGGCTGATATGTCGAAATGACCATCGCGAAAAGTGTGCGAACTTCAGTGGTATGCGAAGTAGTTATCGAATCGTCCATTGTTTGATTACATTTATTATCATGTTCCAGCAATTGTAATTGCTTGCATGCTTCTCAAAAAGTTACACACACTCTACCATTCACAGTGTGCAATGACTCAAATGAAACTGAACCACGTACATTTATCAATAGCAACCGAAGGTATTAGCAATCGGGTTTCGAACTCGTGAACACGCCACGTATATCGGGCCGTGTGAAAAACACATTTCCAGATTTATCCCACACTCTTCTAGCTACTATCCTTGTGTCCTGTTGATTGTCATTTCAAATGCAATTTACCTGGAAAACTGAGTACGTTTGAACTGAAATGGGAAATCGTTAGAACTCAAAGGAATTCGCAGGATCAAGCATTCTGTCCCCTTGTATTTGATAGGTGCGTCACAATCAGTCGGGTTTCTATTACACAGTTTCGGCGCATGAAAATGGGAAACATAATAACGACGGATCCTACTTTGAGACGCAAATGATGCGGTGGCATACCAAGCCTGTCCAAAGAATTTAGGAATACCACTGGATAATTCACGGCGTCGTCTTCATAGTCAAGACGATCAATCGATTTGTATGAGCGCAAGTCTCCCGGAATTTGACTTTGAATCTTCCAGTTGAAGTCAACAGCCATCGGTATTTTTGGCAGCTAACATTGCGCGTGCTCTTAAGGAATCGTAGTTACGATAATTTGGCCAATGTCCGAACATTTGTGATGAGTTCATCTTTCGTGAATTGATAAAGGGAAGATGGAATTGATATCGAAGTATCAACCGAAATTGAACCATTTCCATTTTTTAGCGAAGACAATGTAAAATGTCTTTGACCATGTCGATGCTTATATCGAAAAAGTATGCGAACTTCATTTTCATTCCAGTGATTAACGTGTTCCAGTATTTGTAATTGCTGGCTTACTTCTCCAAAACTTGCACACATCGAACCATTCACAGTAAGCAATGACTCAAATAAAGTTGAACCACGTACATTAATCAATAGCAACCGAAGGTAGAAACAATCGTCGTTTTTCGCGTGGATTGTGTAAATTCGTCCTAATGCATTAGTTAATAAGACACCTGGATGTCAATCTACTGGTTGGCCTTGATTTCTGTGTAACTATTCGACGATGCATTCCATGTACATATAATATCAAGGCATTTCCGAATAGAGCAATGTTCTCGCAAACGAATCACTGACGCAATTTGAGAAAAAATTCGTCAATGTCAATGTCAATGTTGTTGGAAGTGTTTCCGCTGGCTGTACTGTATTCTCTGGGTTGAAAAACACTCTTTAGCCATTCTCCAAATGAAATGCGAAACGCACAACTGTCGGAAAAGTCGATTTAACCAAACTACAATATCAAACATTGGCATGAGTTTTGAATGTGAACTGGACGATAGTGGCGAATATGGTACGATCCATATGTTGTCGACATCGATATTCACTACTCTAAGTGAATGGTAAATGTCCTGCCATTGTCGTCTGATGAGCTACGACGATAGAGTGGATATCCATCATTTCCAGTTTGCGGTTCCGAAAGAAAAGCACGTGGATAGTGTTTCGTGCATTTATTGCAAGTGGGATTGTGGTGTCCGCAAAGTCCATCAAACACCGTAGCTGTTGTTCGAAAAGTCTTGCTGTATTATTGTGATGATCGCTTGCTGATTGACAGCGATCCATAATTCCACACATATGTCATCGCATCCTGGGAGTTTCAGTTCATGTTTCTTGGGCTGCCATATGTTGATGGCAAAAAGAACGCCGATCGATATTAGCGCGATGTCTTCGTTGCTTCGTAACAAATTTCACTTCGTTTGAAACACACATAAAGTTTTCACTGAATAATTTTCAATAATTTTTCCGGAATAAAAAAGTAAGCGACCGAAATTGAACGATTCAAATAATTTACAAATCAAAATATTCAAAAACAAAACAAAAAAGAATTGTATGAAAAGACACTTTTTGGAAATTTCCAATTTTTCGACTTTTCCTTATGAAAAGTATATGGTTTTTTTTATATCTAACCCTTTACAGATCCACAGCGAGCAACTTCTGATTTCATGAAGATTGGTTCCGCCGTTTTTGAGCGTTAGCGTTACTAACAAACAAACAATCATTTTTACTTACATATGTAAATATGTAAATGGTGATTTTTTGAGGTTAGGATTTTCATGCATTAGTATTTGACAGATCACGTGGGATTTCAGACATGGTGTCAAAGAGAAAGATGCTCAGTATGCTTTGACATTTCATCATGAATAGACTTACTAACGAGCAAAGCTTGCAAATCATTGAATTTTATTACCAAAATCAGTGTTCGGTTCTTTTCTTTTTTATCGACAAATTTTGTTCAGCGATGAGGCTCATTTCTGGTTGAATGGCTACGTAAATAAGCAAAATTGCCGCATTTGGGGTGAAGAGCAACTAGAAGCCGTTCAAGAACTGCCCATGCATCCCGAAAAATGCACTGTTTGGTGTGGTTTGTACGCTGGTGGAATCATTGGACCGTATTTTTTCAAAGATGCTGTTGGACGCAACGTTACGGTGAATGGCGATCGCTATCGTTCGATGCTAACAAACTTTTTGTTGCCAAAAATGGAAGTTGACATGTGGTTTCAACAAGATGGCGCTACATGCCACACAGCTCGCGATTCTATGGCCATTTTGAGGGAAAACTTCGGACAACAATTCATCTCAAGAAATGGACCCGTAAGTTGGCCACCAAGATCATGCGATTTAACGCCTTTAGACTATTTTTTGTGGGGCTACGTCAAGTCTAAAGTCTACAGAAATAAGCCAGCAACTATTCCAGCTTTGGAAGACAACATTTCCGAAGAAATTCGGGCTATTCCGGCCGAAATGCTCGAAAAAGTTGCCCAAAATTGGACTTTCCGAATGGACCACCTAAGACGCAGCCGCGGTAAATGAAATTATCTTCAAAAAGTAAATGTCATGAACCAATCTAACGTTTCAAATAAAGAACCGATGAGATTTTGCAAATTTTATGCGTTTTTTTTTAAAAAAAAAGTTATCAAGCTCTTAAAAAAATCACCCTTTACATATGTATGTATGTATGTATATACAAAATAAAACGTTTGTATGGGAAAAAGAAAAGGGCTGTTTTTAGGGGCTTTCCGGCAACTTTCGTAATTTTTTCTTACATAAGAACCTTCTCCTTATAATAACAAATACAACAAAAAAAAATCAGCCAAATCGGTTCAGCCGTTTATGAGTGATGATCTTACAAAGAAAGTGGCATTGATTTTTATATATATAGACTATATATTAGGTTGTCAAAAAAGTCTTGCGGTATTTTCGCTAGTTGGCGCTGAAAGCGCGTAGTTCTAGTTTTATTCGTCGCATCATGCGGTCATGCTATACCTTTTTGGAAAGCTCATTTCACGCGCTAACACGTGTTTGATTGATTGTCGTTCCTTTTAAGTTGTTCGTGAGTTATAGCGTCGCAAACATGGAGCAAAATAAAGAGAAAATACGGCGTATTTTACAGTACTACTACGATAAAGGCAAAAATGCATTTCAAGCCGCCAATAAAATTTGTGCAGTTTATGGACCCGATACAGTTTCCATTTCCCCCGCACAACGATGGCTTCAACGTTTTTGTTCTGGTGTAGAGGTGGTCGAAGATGTGCCACGCTACTGAAGGCCTGTCGTCGAAAATTGCGATAAAATCGCTGATTTGGTCGAAAGAGACCGGCTAGCAGCAGCCGTAGCATCGATCAAGAGCTGGGCATGCGTCATCAAAAATTCTTTTCAATTTCAATAAAAAAAGTTCAATAAAAATACCACAAGACTTTTTTGACAACCCATTATTTTCAACTATAGCCTTTAGCTTCCTTATTTTGTGCTTTTAAACTTTTTCATCCTCCAGGCGACGATTGTTTTTACTCAAATAACCGCTGTGACATTTCAACAATTTTTCGCAGCTGCCGGAGCAAGCTGCCAAGCTCGTTACTAGCATTTCACAGCCAAATACTTGCAAACAGTTACATTTACATTTACACAATCATAAATTGTGGAGGAGCGCTTTTTTGAAGTATTGATTATCCTTTTTTTATCCGCTTTAATTTTTTGTATGTGTACGTTCTTTTTGCTCTGAAGTTTCACCATTTCATCACCATCATTTGCCATATCATTTTGCTCTAACGACTAGCTGAGTAGCTGGAGAGATGGAAAGCTGGGAGTCTGATGGGAAGCTGATGAGTTGCAAGGGAGTGTTGTCACTCACTTTGCCCTTAGCTGCTGCTCTATTGGCATTAAGTTGCCAAATATTTGAAGAGATATAAATTTCAAATATTTTTTGTTTGTTTCAAGTGGCTGGTCGTCGGTGTGAGAACGGGTGACAAGAGCAAATATCAATCAATTTTGGGTTTGATTGGTTAGTATGGTAGTGTGATGACCACACACACCAAATTTTAAATTACATTAGGATTGTTGTCTATGCATGTATACACAAGGTCTGTCGCAAAAGAAACAGAACTTTTTAAATATAACTGTTTCAGGTGACGCCACCTATTGGTGGGTATATGAAATAAAAAGTGTGATCTCCTGTTGACATTTCGTAAAAATTTTAAGACAATTGCATAACTACAATCGATGTTATCGATCAAAAAGTGAGAGCAGCTTTTGGTCATCGGTCGTAAAATGCATTTTGAACAAAAAGCAAATATTAAATTTTGTTTTAAACTTGGGAAAACGTTTGCTGAAACATTTCAAATGATGAAAAATTTTATGGTGATCAATGCTTATCCCGTAGTAATATGCATGAGTGGTTTAAGCGATTCCAAGAAGGTCGTGAGAACCTCTGAGACGATCAGAAGTCGGTCGTCGGGGGGTGAGAAATTCCATGTCAGAGTGATGGTACTAGGTCAGTATAGTAAAACCCTCAAAGGGTTTGGCGTTCGTATGTGTCAGTTTTTTTTTATGAACTTTTAATTTTTTTCTTTATCTTGATGTTTTTTCGCGAACCACTTGTCCGATTTTGATGAAACAAATTTAGAAAAATTAAGATTTACAATTTCTATTTGTTTTTATTCAAAAAAGTGTCATTTACCGCCTTTTTTTATAAATAAATATAAATTGTAATTCTTAATTTTTCTAAATTTGTTTCATCAAAATCGAACAAGTGGTTCGCAAAAACACATCAAGGCAAAAATTTAAAAGGCCATAAAAAAAACTGACACATACGAACGTCAAACCCTTTGAGGGTTTTACTATACTGACCTAGTACCATCACCCTGACTTGGAATTTCTCATCCCCCAGACAATAATCCCAAAAATTTTCAACAGTGTTGTTAGCCTTCTTTCCATTTAGGAAACTTTTAGTTATTTTTTATTATTTTTTTGGGGATATCAGACGATTCTAAGTTCTTCCTCTAAAACTAACTGACATAAACGGTACGGGTCGAGCAAAGTCTAAACAATTAGTGTCTCCTCAATCTGACACTTTCCCAGAAACACCATTAAATGTTTTTTCAGATCTCATCTAAAGACAGAACGATTTTATGAGAATTGACCATATTTAGAGAGGGCCTATATGAAAAGGTGTCATGAGATATCTGTACCAGTCGGTTCTATATCTCCTACAGACCTTTAAGGTCTTACGCTATTTTCATAGGTTGGCTGGTTCAGAAGGGAGTGATAGTGTCGCACTCAGGACATCATTATGCTTTTAGCGATAAGAAGATTTGTTTAAAAATTTGGTTTTTTTTTAACCCAAACTACATTAATCTTCGCATATGTCCCGTCTCATCCGACTGAAAGCTGGGCATTTACATACGTAATATTCCAGAGTCTTATCATTCTCCGTGCTTGCCCTGCATTCTGCCGAATCCACTGTTGCCGGTTTCTGAGGTGTTGCTTCAGAAGCCATTGCTACATAAAACCCTTGAGCGAGCTCAATGATCTGGGATAGCTTAGAGGAATTGTGATTCCAGCTGTCTCCTAGTGAGCCAAATCCTCTGCCTTTTTTACTTCTTTCTATTCCTATGTGACTGGGTATCCAAATAATATTAGCCGAGTTACCTTCTCAGAGTCTATTGATTGCCTACTTGCACAAGCTAACGAGTTCGTTAACAAAATCGAATATAATACCATGCCTGTAGTGCCACCAAGTCTAGCTACAATGATCTAATATCTTGAGCTGGACGTAAGCATTGCCTCATAGTTCACTTGTAAGCATATTGACCGGATGTCGAGGATAACCTCCAAAGCCTTTGTTGACGCTTTGTTTCAGGGGCTTGATACGAAAATTTTTCGATAATGTCGTCACCATACCCCCGCTTCATGCAATAGTATTGGTCTCTGATGTTTCCTTTTGGTACTACAAAATTCTTGTTTTTTTTTTTTACTATTTCATTTTATTTACAATCTGTCGAGTGACTATAAGCAAATGTTATTATATCTAAGATTCACTCTGATGCTAAAATTGCAATTTGTCCCTTAAATACATACTCGTAAAGGCATTTGAAATATAAGATTTGTACTATATATCACAATTCACTTAATTTAGTATTATATGTACTTTACAATTTAATTAATTCAGTTCAACTTAAGATCTAAATCAGTGTTTCCCAAAGTGGGCGAAACGCCCCCTTGTGGGCGCTGCAGGTGTCAATGGGGGTGGTAAGAGATCCAGAAAGAAAATGGGGGCGTTGTGTAGAGGCCTGGGGGGTTATTTGCAATTTTATTTAGCTAGGAGGCCTCTTAGACAACGACTACACATGAGCTCTCGACTCTCAACAACAACTTGTGAGCATCAACTAATATGAATTAAAAGATTGCTCAAACTCGGTTCTATATTTCTCTCTGTGTAGTTCATATATCTCTCCTATTTTATTAAATATAGAAAAAATGAAAATCATGTCCATTGGTGGCTCCGTTTCATAACGGGGCATTTCTACAGGATAGAATTTATAGAATACTAACTGTCAAACGTATTGCTATTGCCATTGCCAAATCTGTATGTGGGCATTTGCTATCATAATGTAATCATTTGCGCAAAGGTGTAGGGTAGGTAAGTTCGAGCTGACGTAGCGCATGCTTTGCGCTCTTGAAGAATTTATTTTATCACTTGCGAAATGACGTCGGGTAGGTAGCTGATGTAGCGAACGTTTTGAGCTTTTGAACTCCTTAAATCTTTTATGTGGAAAATAAAAAAGGATCTTTATCCTTTCTTACAAATGTAGTTGTGGGGAAAATAAGATAATACGAAAAGGAGAAAGGTCCTTTTTCACAAATGTATTTCCGGGAAAAATTAGATAATACGAAAAGGAGAAAGATCCTTTTTTTACAAATGTATTTCCAGGAAAAATAAGAATTCATATTTTTGGACTACTATATAATAATTGGGCTTAAGTATTCCTATATAAACAATGTAATATTTATTTTATATTCATTTGTGGTTTTGCTTGCAATAGATGAGCATTACTTACGCCTCCTTTACACTACTCGCGAAGTTAAACGTATTTCTCAAATCAAAACAATGTCGGAAGTAAAAAAGAAGAGACGGCAATACCGTGCGGAATACATTACATTCGGATTCATTGAAAATCCCACAAACCCATCCTCGCCTTCTCTATGTCTAAAAACATTTTCGAATGAAGCAATCAAGCCTTCAAGACTGCAAGATCATTTGAATAAAATGCATCCAGATAAGAGAGACAAGAATATAGCATATTTTCAAGACCTAGAGAAGAAGCATAATACTCAGCAAAGTGTAGCAAAACTATTTTCGGCGGCTCCTAAGCGAGATGACGACGGACTTCGAGCTTCGTACAATATCTCTTTGTTAATTGCTCAAAAAGGCAAACCACATAACATCGGAGAAGAGTTAATATTGCCAGCAATAAATGAAGTAATAACTACCGTGCTTCATAAGCCGACCGCAGATATTATCCGAAAAATTCCTTTGAATAATAATTGTGTGCAAAGACGAATTGATGAAAGGGCTGAAAACATTGTAGAATCATTGTGCGATCACCTGAGGACAAGCCAATTCTCAATTCAGCTCGATGAGTCCACTTTACCAACTAATGAAGCATTGTTGTTGTCTTACGTGAGGTTTATTAAAGATGAGAAAATATGTGAAGAACTATTATTTGCTAGAAATTTAGAGACCGATACAAAAAGCGAAACCATATTCAATATATTGGAAAAGTTTTGCGATGAGAAAGAGATTGCTTTGAAAAATATTATTTCAATTGCTACGGATGGCGCTCCGGCTATGATAGGGTACCATAAAGGCTTAATAGCGCACTTAAAAAATAAAATTCCAGACGTCCTTGGTGTACATTACGTTATTCATAGTTTAGTTGCTAGAAACTTAAGTGAAAAACTATTTCAATCACTGCAATACGAGTATGTCATCAAAGCAGTCAATAAAATCCGCAACAGCTCTTTGAATGATAGATTATTTCATCAGCTTTGTGTTACTAATGACGAGGATTTCAATCGTTTGTTGTTTCATACTGAAGTTCGTTGGCTATGAAGAGGCAATTGTCTGACGCGATTCTACAACCTGTTTGACTCTGTTATAGAGTTCTTGGAAACTAAAGATACAGAATTTCAAGACAAGCTCATAACATCAAAGAATGATATAGCTTACATGACAGACCTGTATAAATTGTTCAACGACATGAATCTCCAACTGCAAGGCGATAAACTTAATTTAATTAAAACAAAAAACGTCGTTGCTGCTTTCGCAGCCAAACACAAAAAAAATCTGGGCAGTCGTGAGTTTCACAATTTTCCGAATTTATCAGTATCATGCAGTAACGACGAATTGTTTGCCTACTGCCAACATTTGGAAAACCTTAACACTGACTTCACCGAACGATACCAGGACATTTTGAACTTAGAAATACCAGACTGGGTGTTGGATCCGTTTTCAAATGTCAACACAGCAATGTCACCTCAGCTGGAAGAAGCACACTATAGAATTGACAACAAACGAGGAAATAAAAATCAAGTTCAAAAATGGTTACCAAGAATTTTGGCTACAAAAACCGATCTCGCAATTGTACCATAGATTCTGGTCAATCGTTCAACGATTCTTGATAGCATTCCCATCGTCATATTTGTGTGAACGCGGATTTAGTGCTGTGACAACACTGCTTACTAGGGTTGGTCGATTCCGGAATTTTTTCGATTCGGTATTTCTAATAGTGCGGAAAAGTTGCCTTAGTACTTCCTGATTCCAATGTAACTTTTTGTTTTGAGATCGGATTGCATCTTCAACCCGAACCTCGGCCTTGAAATTTCGGAAATTCGCCTAAAATCGTGAAATTGTCTACCTAGCACCTGAAATACGCATCTCATGGCAAAATGTATAAAACAAAAGTTATTTGTCACGTCATTTGCTACCGAAAGGGTATACGTGATCATGGCCGTAGGACGAACCGTTCCCGAGATACGAGCGAAAAGGCGGCACGCCACAGCGCAAGGTCAAAATTGTTGCAGCTCTTAGCTAACCTGTATTGGTCACCGAAGCCCAACCCAACCAACCAACCATATGTCAGGCTTGTTTTAGTCTGAATCTGTGTCAAATTTATTGATAAAATCAGATTTTGTACTAAACTTTGGCACTTGTTGCCTAGATTTCAGTGTAGAGCGTATAAAAAGATCACGAGATTGGGGGCCAATAACTTTAGAAAATGCCTCTGTCACCAGTTTGACGATTCTCTCGACTGCCACGGTGTGAGAGGGGAATTCACTAAATTTCCATACCTCTGCAGTGTCTCCCGACAGCCCTTTTATGAGTTCTTCGTTAGAAACTGAACAAAGAACTGGTGGAACAGTCAAGGTAATAGTCTTCCAGTTAATCATATCGTAATAAGTATTAGCTTTGAAATTCAGATTTGGCACCTTATTACATCTAACTCTTCCATTTATGGTGTCAGACTCTGCTTCTCTGGCTGCCAGAAGACGGTCAAGGGCCAACTTTCTGACTTCTATCGGTTCGTCAGTCATCATACTAAGGAGAATGTTTTCTGGAAGAGCAAAGAAAGCATTCTGTTGAATGGATGAATCGACAACCTTGCGCAGTTTAGCGGGTAAGTATCTCGACCTTTGAATTGCAGCATAGAGATGGCGCGAGCCATCTTTGATTGAACTGTTGAATCTTATTGAGAACCACAAAGGTGAGTAAACTGTAAGTATGTACTTGACCAAAATCTTTATTTCCTTTGTTGGTTTGTCAGTAGAAATGTATAATCTCAGAATTCTATTTGCACAGGTGAGCCAGCGAGATTTGCACATGTTACCTGGATGCATCGACGCTAAATCTGAGGAACATTGACCAGAAATAACAGCTTCTGATATTTTATAGAGATAAGCTTGGTCTGTGCTAAGTTGGGTCGGATTAATAACCTCAGAAGGTAATTGGCAGGATGGAAAACTTTCAAATTTGACAACAGGCAACTTCTCACAATAAGGGAGCAGTTTACCTATGTCGCCAGAGAATGTATTTGGACTCTTTGAGACACCATCTATGTGTTCGAAAAGAGCACGGAATGGAAGTTCGTTGAAATGTAGAAGACAAACAACCCACTGTAATGGCCTACCTATTCTTTCTTCTAGTTTCCGAATGATTCCACCTTTCCAACCTGTGTTCGTGTTGGTGCCATCAGCACCGACAACTTCTAGATGTTCCACAACAACTGAATTGTCTTGTAAATGTTGCCATATAGCTTGCGTCTCATCCTCAGCTGACCCGGAAGGAGAAGTGACGTGGCCAAAGTAATGACAACCAGGTTCCGCTATAAGAGAAATATGTTCCTCTTTGACAGTGTCGCGGTAGTACTTTTCACCTTTCACCTTCACCTAGCCCATATACGGAGTCAATACTTTCGGTGTTCTGGAGCTTAACACCAACACTTTTTTTTGCCCGACTAATCTTGCATTTGTCAGTGACAAAGCTAGCCTGATCCTCTGTTATCAAACCTGCTTTTTTGGCATCTATGTGGAGACCAGTCCGAACGTGTCGTATGGCGCAGGGAAATGAATGTAAGTGATAGAACTCGGCGAAATCACCGACAAGAGTGAAGGAACTCGATGAAAAAATATTTGTGTGGAGACCTATCTGAACGTGTCCTTTGGCGTAGGTGAATGAATGTGAGTGAAAGCACTCGGCGAAATCAACGTCAAGAAGTGTGGCCGCAAGCCGATTTTCACCTTGCGCTGTGGTGCGCCGCCTTTTCGCTCGTATCTCGGGAACGGTTCGTCCTACGGCCATGATCACGTATACCCTTTCGGTAGCAAATGACGTGACAAATAACTTTTGTTTTATACATTTTGCCATGAGATGCGTATTTCAGGTGCTAGGTAGACAATTTCACGACCTTAGGCGAATTTCCGAAATTTCAAGGCCGAGGTTCGGGTTGAAGATGCAATCCGATCTCAAAACAAAAAGTTGCATTGTAATCAGGAAGTACTAAGGCAACTTTTCCGCACTATTAGAAATACCGAATCGAAAAAATTTCGGAATCGACCCACCCTACTGCTTACTAAAAATAGAAATCGTTTGCTTGTAAGTAACCGAACGTGGCGACTTGCGACTGTTCTTGAGTAAATTTGAACCTGATATGGAGCCCGTAAGAGTTAACTTGAGACCTAAGCGCCGTTGTATGTTACCTACTGCGCCCAGGTTTCAAGTTGCTGGTTATAGTAAAAGTTTCGTTTAGAATTCTACGTTAATATACATATATAGGTCACAATAATTAATTCGAAGTTATAGTGGTTTTAAATAGGTGAAAAAGGGGGGCGCTAAAAAAATATTTATTCTCAAAGTGGGCGGTAGACAAAATAAGTTTGGGAACCACTGATCTAAATGGTAAGTCTAAGGGATGTAGCCTTTGCAGGCGAGTACCTTCACTGTTGTCCAGTATGTTAATGGCATGTATGTTGAGGTGGCAGCTTAGGCGATTATCATTATATCTTGAACTGAGTTTCTGAATCTCGCTCTTCACCATATTTGTTTCAAGATCTTTGTGTAAGTTAATATTTTTGATGTACCATGGAGCGTTTGCAATCAACTTGAGTGTTTTCGACTGATATCTTTGAATTAGTTCTACGTTCGATTTACTTGCAGTTCCCCAGATTTGTATTCCATATGCCCAAATCGGTTTTAGAATGCTTTTATATAGGATCACCTTATTTTTGAGACTAAGTTTCGATTTGGGACCCAGTACCCAGTACATTTTGCTCGTCTTGATTTTTAACTGATATCTTTTAATTCTTATATGTTGCTGCCATGTTAGTCTTCTGTCTAGGTGCATCCCGAGGTACTTAGCGCTAGTGCATTCTGGAATAATTGTTTCATTGAGATTGACGCTGGGGCAATCTCCTGCTTTCATGGTGAAGGTAACATGCAGTGATTTTCTTTCCTTTACCATAATGTTCCAATTTCGAAGCCGGGATTCAACTGCGTTCAGTTGTTTTTAAACAGTTTCAGACGCTTCGTTTGCATAGTAAGCAGATGCAAGAATGGCGGTGTCGTCCGCATATGTGGCAACAGTTATATTTTCGTCGTTTATTATTGGCATATCGGCAGTGAAAATCGTGTACAGCGTTGGGACAAACACGCTGCCTTGCGGAATGCCTGCTTTGACTTCGTATACTCGTATGTCGGAAGTGTCATCATTAATTCTAACGTAAAAATGTCTGCAATCTAGGTATCACCGAAGAAATAGGTAGAAATGAGCTGGTAGTTTCATTTTTATTTTAAATAACAACCCCTCATGCCAGACTCTATCGAAGACTTGTTGAATGTCTAAGAAAACTGCCGAACAATACTGTTTCTCTTCGAGACATTTTAGTATGATTTTTACGATTCTGTGGCACTGTTCAGGGGTTCCATGTAGTTGCCTGAATCCAAATTGATGGTCTGGGATAACGGATAAAGAATCAAAACTGGCAACAATCGACGAAGAAATATTCTTCCGAATATTTTAGAGAATATTGTCAGCAAACTTATTGGTCTATAAGGGGTTATTTCGTTCTCGCGCTTGTTTGGCTTCGGAATCATTATAATTTCGGTAGGAAAGTGACTTAGCCTAAAACCATAGTTAAAGATCAAAACTAAGAATAGCAGACATTTCCTTGGTAATTGTTTGATTGTCCATGCATCAATATTATCTGAGCCAGGCGATTTAGGAATTTTCAACTGTGACACTTCTGATTGTACTTCAGTCAGTTTAACGTAATGTATTGGTTCATCCATTTGACATGGATTCTCCAGAAAAGTCTGAACATTTTGGCGCTGATAGTCAGTATTGAGAGCAAAAGGCTTGAAAGTATTCGCAAGGCGGTTGCCAAAAGCGTCGGCTTTTCGTTTGTCGGATCTACACCAAGAATTGTTTTCATCTTTTATCGGTACCTGTGGCTTCGGAGGACGTTTCAGGTATTTAGTAGCTTTCCACAGATTGTATTCATCGTTTTTATTTGGATCAGCATTCTTAAGAAATTCTTCTTTCAGCTCTGCTAACTTAAATTTTAATTCTTTAATTGCTTTGTTTAGCCTGGTTTTGTCAACCGGATTTCTGCTATTCTGCCAGATCCTTCGAAGTCGTCTTTTATTTTGTACCATCTGCGCTACTTCATCTGAATATGGCACATTGTTGGTACAGTATGGTTTAGATGGATTAAGAGGAGAAGCTAACGAAGCTGCTTGAGGTATTTTTTGGGTGAAGTCTTAGCAAGCTTAATGTTCAGTTCATTCAACAATAGTAGAGTTACCACCAATGCAACATGACATTTGTTTCAGCTAAAGAATACTAGATGGGTTTTTTACAACAAGGTATATATTTCATGGCCTTTGTTTATTAAAGTATGTTTTGCACTTTGAGCTCATCATATTGGCTCTCGCCACTATTTGCGCACTATTAAAAATTTCGACTCAAACTCAAGCAGAGAGCAACTTCACTAAAACTCTCTTACAAACTTTATTCAATAAAATTCGAAGAAAATGTGAATCTAGAATTAAAGTATCACTGGAACGCCCATCCGACTAAACCATTTGTCTACACAAAAAACTAAATCTACATCATGAAAAGTTGAAGAGACCCAAGGAAATTCAAGTTTAAAAGCAAAACAACAAAATCAAACTGAAATTTGAGACCAACAAGTGAAAGAGTGCGTTTAAAGCTACAAGTGTATAAAAAAGGATTAATGGTAGATATGTACATACGTGTCTGTGTATCTGTTCACTTCATTTGTAATCTTAGATGCCAAGCGAGCAATGCAAGTGTAAACTTTAAATGGATTGGCCGCGGCGAACGCATGGAAAGGATAAGCAAACAGAGTGTTTGTCGAATTTGAGCGTTAACACTATCTTAAAAATTTATTGAAACTCGTTGCGAAAACTAATATGTGTACAGAAAAAAAGAGCGGAAAAAAATTAAAAATGAATGATAAGAAAACAACCAAGGCGAGCAAAAATGAAAAGTCAGACATTTGAAAAGGAAAGAATGAATTATATTGGTAAGATATACGTAGCGGACTCCACATCCAAAGAAATAGCAAACAAGATAAATAACACACGCAAACAATCAAACAAACAACAACACAAATACAAAAGCAACTGTGTAAATAGACGTGCGAAAAGCAGCAACACATAAAGCGTGTTGCAAGTACAAGGTAAGGATGCAAACAATTCGGGCAAAAATGCACATTGTGACTAAGCTAAAGCTTAGAGAGGCGGAAGAAGAATTAAATTCATAAAACAACAAGAAAAAAGGTTGACTTTGGTTGTAATCGAAGCTATACTCTTGACAAATACAAATGTTGCCTTACAAAAACTTTTATTGAAGACTTATGCTATAATGATTTGATATGAACTATTTCTTCGGCGATTATGCCATTGTCTTAGGTAAAAATCTGTGCAAATTTTATGAAGTTATCTCGTCGAATCAAAAAGCTTTAAATACAAGTATTTTATTTCGATCGTTCCTTTTGTATGGCAGCTATATCCTATAGCTAATCAATCTGAACCATTTCTTCAGAATTTTCACCTTTGTTTTAGATAATAACCCGAAATTTGCGAGTCTTTAAATGAAAATGTTTTCACAGTAAGGTTTTTATTTTGGCCGATCAGTTTGTACGTCAGCTATATTTTCTTATAGTCCGATCTGAAAATTTTTTTGGAGCATTGTAACATCGTTTTGAGAAAGCCTTGATCCAGATTTTTGTATGCAAGCACTTAAGGGGGGATATACCTTTATAATTTTCAAAAAATTAAACATTTTTTTTCGTTCTAATTAATTGAAAAACTATTCAGAAATAAAGTCCCGAAGTTTTATTGGTTTACTCCGAACATTTTCGAAGTAATAGGCCCTAGAACCATTGCACTTCATGCTGCGATCTATATAACCGGAGAACTTTGAGGCTCGTTTTCTCGAAACTAACTTTTTTCATCCGGCCGTCAAAACTGCGAGCAAATTATTTAGCCGATTTATTTGAACTAAAGCGTATTTTATAGACAATTTCATACTCAAGTGCGTGATAGACGGCTTTTCCGAGAAAAATGCTCGAAAAACACAGGTAAAAAGGGAACCTTTTACAAAATCCTGGTCTACATCGCCGATTTTTCGAAATTCTCTAAACCCCTCCACTATGCACTTGATAAAAGCTTCCAGATTTAAAAAAAAATACTTTTTTCGTTTCGGATAAGAAGCCTAGCCAGAAAGTTGACGGTCACAAAAAAAATGCCAATCAACGGGATCGTTGATATTTCCGCCATTTTGTTTTTTTTTTTGACATAAAATAATTTTTATTTTGTCGTTCAATACTATCTCTTAATATATGTGCAAAAACATCGGATGTGATCTGTTTTTATTCTTCTATAAAAAATCCTTTTTTGAGGATACTAAAGGTATTATCTGAACTATGCTTTGCCATTTGAGAATACACCATGCTTTAGTTCAAAAAAAGGTTTTCTACATAAGGACTAGATTTTAAAAATCGGTTTTATAAGGACTTTATTTTGACCGATCAGTTGGTACGGCTGAAATAAGCTATAATAATATAATAAAATATATAAGTGTTTCGATATAAACAATTTATGCGAAGATTATGGCGGTGACTTTTTCAATAATCTTTGTCAAATTTCGTGAAAATATTTTTGCAAATAAAAAGTTTAACTTACAAGATATGGATTTTAATCAATGTACGATAGTGGTCTTATATGAACAACTGTCTTTAAAAACAATCTGTGCCAAATTTCGTAAAGATAATTAAAAAAACAAATATTTCCATACAAAGTAATAGATGACATATAAAATTTATTTAAAATCACTTTTAAAGTTCGCAAAATGCGTTGATATACTATTATGTTACTAAGGTTTATGTACAGCGTGACATCCGGGCAGCACAACCTAACCTAACCAAGTCCTAATACATCTACTACGACAAACTTATAATACCTCAATATAAAGTGTTCCTCTGATACAAAAAAATAAGAAAAAAAGGATCGGCAGAAAAGTTAGAAGTGGTAGTCGTAGCAACTTGAAAACTCATCCTAAGTATGTACATATACAAGGTAAATTCCAAAGTAAACAGGACTTAAAAAAAACAGAACAAATGGTTTTTTCGGCAAAATCAATTTATTTTGTTCAAAATAGTCTCCCTCTGCTTCAATACAGCTTTTTGCATGGTCCAAAAGCATGTCGAACGAGTGTCTTAGCTCGTTGGCCAGTATGGCCGCCAGTATGCCCGTGCAAGCTCGTTTTTTGGGTTTCGGCTCGTCCGATGCCTTCCATTCAGCACTCTGACGTTTCGTTTCGGGATCATATTGCAAACACCATGTTTCGTCAAGAATTATAATAATGAGAAAGAAGTTTTTGTTTTTTTTGACCTCATTAACCTTCGAATGTTGGATTCTGAGCAATTTTTGGTGCTCAGTCAATTGGTGTGGAACAAACCGTGCACACACCTTTCGTAAGCCCAAATGTTCGGTCAAAATGCGATAAATCGATGTTTTGGAGATGTTCAATTCCATTTCCACGAATTTCAATTTCGGCTGATTTTTGATGAATTCACGCACAGTTTCGATGGAATTTCCGGTGACCATAGATTTTGATTCGGCTGCACCGAAGCTAATATATCCTTCTCAGTGCATTTCTTTTAGTAACTGTGTGTTCAGTTTGTATGGAAGCGATATGCTATAGTAATCCGATCTCAACAATTTTTTCGGAGCTTATATTGTTATCTTAAGCAGTAATCCATGTAAAATTTCGTGAGTTTCCACGTCAAATGTGAAAGTTTCCATACAAGAACTTTATTCCGATCGTTCAGTTTGTATGACAGCTATATGCTATAGTGAACCGACCTGAACAATTTCTTCCGATATTACATTATTTCTATGAAAAATAACTCATAGCAAATTTCGTGAAGATATAGTTTGTATGGCAGCTATATGTTTTAGTGGTCCGATATCGGCAGTTCCGACAAATGAGCAGCTTCTTGAACAGAAAATGACACTTGCAAAATTTCAAAACGATATCTTAAAAACTGAGGGACGGACATGGCTAAATCGACTCAGCTCGACATACTGATCATTTATATAAGTTAACACAATATTTTATGAACTTCTACATAAATTCCAAGCCACATTATATGCTAGAAACATACAAACCGTTTGCACACTTTGGAGTCCTATTACAACCAAAAGTACAACTGCGCTAAGCGCGCATCCGCTAAATTCTTAAGTGAGCGAAACACGCGCAACCATGTCTTCTCCCCCAAAACCAAATAGCTGCAGGTGAGCGCTACACGCGCAAACCCTTTTAGCTGACCAAGCATCTTTGGTCACGTAGGCCGGCTCAAGCATAGGTTAGATTATAAACTTTAAAGTTAAGTGTAGTCAGTTTTATAATAAAGCTCAAGAGAAGCACATAATGCTGATTAATAAACGCATTGTTTTATTTTTTATGTTAAATGTATTTTATAAGGTCTCCTACGCTTCCTTCTGGGTGTTACAAACTTCGTGACAAACTTAATATACCCTGTTCAGGGTATAAAAAATTTTCAATTTTTGCAATTGTTTATTTTGTAGTGCAAAAAACTGAAATCAAATTTTTTTGGCGGAATGAACAATTGTGTAAAAAAAAATTTATAATTTGGACCGAGAATATGGTTTTCGCGACTTTGTTTAACATAAACTGGACTAACATCATTCCGCAACCATTGTATTTGCCTAAGTTGGTTCCGTGCGACCTCTGACTTCGTCTATTCAGAAAACTTAAAATGTCGAATCGGGTTTTAGCGTAAGAGGATTACAAGGGAATGAAATTGATTCGGAGTATAAATAAAGAATTTACAATTAATAAACAAATTCTCGTTAATTTTTTATCACAGTAGTATGTGGGACCATATATTATCAGATATAGAGTGTGCATGTCGTCGCGCAAGAATTTTTGCGCTCGAACGAATAGCGATGAAAAGCGAAATAGAACAAAAAAAAGGCTGAATGCGTGTTGTTTGTTCACGTTATAAAAGCGAATGAAATTTATTTAAGCAATTGTTACATCTAATGTTTGACAGGATTGCAAAGTGCGTAAATTTACACAAAGTAGTAGGTGATGCCACTTAATTATCAGGTGGCGCTCTGAGCGCTCTGAACATATTCCCCCCGATGGCGAGTCATACCGCCAACTAATGATCATCGATGGGAAGAGCGAACAATTTAGAGATGGCTCGTTTGCAAATACCATTGGCCGTTTAAACTTCAGCTACACGAACTTTAGAACCGTTCCCCAGGAAGACCTTAGTGACTCTTCTAAGCAGCCTTTTAAGTGGCGGCAATGCTTCATCCTTGATAAGGACAAGAGTTCCAATTGGGATATTGTTCTTTGGATATCGCCATCGTGAGTGTTGCAACAGTGATAAATATTCGGAACACCACCTCTTCCAAAAGGTCTGTTGCATGAATTGTATTCCCTGGTGTTTATTGTTGAAAGGTTTGGTTCTGGTAGAGACGTTAGAGGTGCACCTATAAGGAAATGGCCTGGTGTGAGAACATCTAAACTAACGGGATTTTCTGTAATTGGACAAAGTGGTCGAGAGTTAATAATTACTGAGATCTGACATACGAGTGTTCTAAGTTCATCAAAGGCACTGCAGAACCAACAATTCGCCAAAAATGGAGTTTCACTATTTTAATTGAGGCCTCCCAAAGACCTCCGAAATGAGGAGACCGAGGTGGAATAAACTTCCAGTCAATTCCTTCAACAAGACACTGCCGATAAACTGCTTCAGCATGTTGCTGCTTGAGAAATTGTTGCTGTAATTTTGCCATTTCATTTCTTGCTCCAACAAAGTTTGTTGCGTTATCAGACCAAATGATCTTTAGTTTTCCACGAGAGCAATAAAAACGACGTAATGCTGCCAGAAAGGATTCAGTTGATAGATCCTTTACGACTTCCATATGAACCGCCTTCGTAGTAAAACATATGAAGAGACTTATGTAACATTTCGTTGATGGTCTGCTTCTTATTTCAGATCGGTAGTAGAACGGTCCGCAATAGTCAACTCCGGTGATTAGAAAGGGCCGACTTTGACGGACGCGGTCTTCTGGTAAGTTTCCCATAATCTGTTTGCAAATCTTTGGTCGTAATCTGAAACATCGCACGCACTTTTTTACTATGTGACTCACCACCTTTTTGCCTCTCAGGGGCCAATATTGTTGTCGAATTGCAGCAAGTAATGCTTGGGGTCCGGCATGTAGATTCTGATGGTGAAAATGTGTTATAATAGATTCTGTTAGGGGATGTCCCTTGGGTAGAATGATTGGATGTCGTGAATGGTAATCCAATAACGCATTTTCTAAACGACCACCTACTCGAATAAGTCCAAATGAGTCTAAAAATGGTGACAAAGACGCTAATTTACTCGACGTACTTATTGGCGCAGACCCTTTAAGATCCTTGTATTCAGAAGAAAAATTCACTCTTTGCACCATACGAAGTAAATACCAGGTTCCTTGTTGAATATGTGTTGTATTGAGAATACCAGAATGGTCCTTTTTGATGAACATGTGTACGTAATCATATATGCGCTGCATTACTGTAAAGGAGTTTATATATTTACAATCAAGTGATATATCAGTTACTGAAGTTGACGAAAGTAATTAGGCTGTTCACGGTAAGGTAGTTATCGGGTTATGTGCTTATTAGATTAAAAATAACTTTTATGCTCCGTGAGCACCCTATGTTGTATGGTTATTTGCTTATGTTTACACAAACAGCTGTTCATTGTTTACAATTTTAGTTCAATGAAATTTGATTTCGGATTCCGTCCATTTTTTCACCTCCTTTTCTCGCCGGCGCTTTCGTGTTTCTGTAGACACTAAAATTAGAGCATAAATAAATGACAAAAAGTGCATATTGTACTTTGTGATTCTTATTTGCTTTTGATAATTTTTGATGCTTTTCGTTGCTTTTTATTTCGGTTTTAATTTGCTGATTGTAAACAAAAACCAGCTGTTAATAGCAGGTTTTCCAATAAGAAAATCTAAATGGAAATGCCATTTGCTTAGTTTTATTTATTTTTTGTGCTGCCATTTAGTAAAATTCCAACGACTTTCTAACAGTGGAAATAAGCAAATAACCACATAATCTGTACACAAGGGCCTAGGTTAGTCAACTTTGGTTATTTTGTCATACCGCATTTTGTTGTTGTTCACTTAATCACATAACCACATAACCCGATAACCACCTTATCGTGAACAGCCTAAATGCATTTTTCCGCCTTTCAGGTAAATTTCTAACGCGAGTACTACTTTCTGGCCAATTTGTTTCCAAATCAATCAAAAATGGGGGTCCAAATTTCCAAAGTGAAGAGGTTGATAACTCTATGGGCGATGCACCTCTCGACAAGATGTCAGCAGGGTTTAGATGTGTTGGTACATACCGCCACTCCATGCCATTAGTTAAATGCTGTATACTTGTAATGTGATTGGCGACAAAAATATTAAAACGTGAAGGCTCCTCCTTGATCTATGACAAAACCGTTGTATAATCCGACCAGCAAAAGATTCGGCAGTAAAATATTCGTAAATTGTATATGGACTGAATTACTTGAGCCAGAAGCGCAGCTGCACATAACTCTAGTTTAGGAACTGTGACCGTTTTTAATGGGGCAACCCTTGATTTCGAACAGAGCAACGATACAGGTGCCGTAAGCTAAGAGACTGGCATCACAAAATGCATGTAACTCCAAGCTAGAATTTGGTAAGCCAACATATCGCGGAAAAGTCATATTTCCTATACTACTAAATTCATCGTAAAGTTGAAGCCACGCTGTTTGATAAGTCATTGGTAGACTTTCATCCCAGTCGATCTTCTCCATCCACAGTCGCTCAAGGAATATTTTTGCCTTGCACACTACGGTTCCAGTTAATCCCAATGGATCATAAAGTTGAGCAATAACCAACAAAACTGAGCGCTTAGTAATTTTTCTATTGTTTTGGCGAGAAGTAAACGAAAATATGAAAATATCAGCATCGGGATTCCATTTAAATCCAAGCGTCTTTGTCAAAACACTTCCATCATCGAATATGATTAATTTCTCCTTATCTGTATCCGGCACATTGCTAAGCACTTCTGGTTTATTTGAACACCATTTCCGAATTTTAAAGTTTCCTTTACCTAAGAGATCAGAGGTTTGTTTCATTATTTCTTTTACTTCTTCAATGGAGTGAGCACCAGTGAATAAGTCGTCGACATAAAAATCGCGTTGAACTATTTTTGAACCAATGGGGTATAAAACTGCTTCATCGACCGCAAGTTGGTGCATGGTGCGAATAGCCAAAAATGGTGAAGACTTTGTCCCATAAGTAACTGTATCGAGTTTAAATATTTTTATGTCATCTTTTGGATCGTCCCTCGAAAGTATGCATTGCAAGTAATTATCAGGTGGTGACTCGAATGCACCGATACATTTTGCAAATGTCTCCGATTAGGGCGACCGGATTTGCACGGAAACGAAGAAGAGTGTCGGCTAACTTTGGTTGAATGGTTGGATCTGCCATCAGCGCATTGTTCAATAAATAACCAGTTGTAGTCCGTGCTGAGCCGTCGAATACGACTCTAAGTTTTGTTGTTGTGCTATCGTTTTTGAACACGCAATGATGTGTAGGTAGCGATGGTATTGGCTTCGATACTGGAGACATGTGTTTAAGTTCGAGATATTCCTTCATAAAAGATACGTGTTGTAATTTTACTTCCTTATTACGTTCGAGACGTCTCTCAAGAGTTAGAAACCGTCGTAACGCTTGCTCGTAGGAAGGCTAATACTGGGCTTTAGAGGTAAGCGAACCGAATATTCGCCTGTCAGCAAACGACTGTAGTTTGCCTTAAAGTGATCTTCACAATCGAGTTCCTCTATTGTTGTCTTACTAATGCGCTCAAAGCTGTTGTCTATTTCCCAAAATGAACGCACTAGTTCATTGGTAGATGGATGACCTGCGTCACACTCAAGCGATGTTGTTACTGTTGTTGTAAGCGATGATAGCTTTGGCGATGTGCTTTGGTCACCCGATACGATCCATCCAAAACGAGTTCTGTGGAGAATATAATTATTTTTCAAACGAATTTGACCAATGCAAAGGAAATCAAAAAATATGGTTGCACCTATGAGAAGATTCATACGTTGGGGCTTCTGAAACTCAGGATCAGCTAAGTTGATATTCGCTGGAATATCGCAATCACTGATTTCGAGTGGATAGTTTGGCTGATAATCGGGATTGTTGGAGTTACCGCAGATTCTAAATTGGCACTGAAGCTGTTATGTACAGAATGAATTGAAATGTTGACGCTAGAATTAACAATAAATTCCGAATCTCCGATACCGGAAACTGCTAAAGACGATTTTGATTTTTTAATTTGTAATTGATTTGCTAATCTCGTCGTTATAAAGTTGAGTTGTGAAGCAGAATCGAGGATCGCGCGACATGGTATTAGCGATCCGACACTGTTGCGAACGAAAACAATAGCAGTTGCAAGAAGCACACATTCAGTTGAACAAGAGCGTGACAGAGGTGAAGGTGAGAGTTTCTGATGTCCTTGTGACGAGGACAGCTGGCTGAGATGGCCCAGGTGTGGTTTCTGAAATACCAGTTACGGCTTGATGGACTTGAGTAAAATGCAGCAGGGTATGATGCTTCATTGAACAACAACGACATGTTTAAGATTTACATTGCTGCACCTGATGTCCTGGTTTGATACAATTTATGCACAGATGTGCTCTTTTGGCTTCCTTCCACCTGTCACTTGGACTCAAACTTGCAAATAGTAGGCACGTGTACACAATATGGTCATGTTTTTGATAAACCGCACAACTTTTGGTGGAAGTCTTAGAAACAACAAATGCATTTTTACGATACTTTGCATTGCTCTCCTGTAGCCATGTCCGTCCACGTGGGCAACTCGTCAACTGGAACGTTTTCTTCCCATAATGCGTGTGTTTCGGAATCCAATTTCTGTGCAGCGATATACTGAAGCAAACAATCAGCTATTTGTTCGAACGTACCCAACGAATGCAAGGCGATACTAATTTGTCCAGCAGCGAACGCAACTCACCCGCTGTAATCCGAATAGCTCTTGAATGTGTGCCTGAAAAATCAAACGTCGATTACTGAATCTTTGACTAAGTAATTTCATAGTAATTGTGTAGTTTTCGTCACGCATTTCAAGTGATTGGATAGTATCCAGTGCTGCTCCCTTTAGGCATGAACGAAGATGCTGGAATTTTTCCAAGTTTGACAATTCTGTGTCATCGTGTACTATTGTTTGAAACATGCCAAAAAAGTTCGGCCAATCTGTATACGCTCCTCCAAATGACGGTAGCTGCAACTGCGGCAGACGAGACTTTGGTTGTTTCATCACAATGGCCGATGGTTGCTCCTGTAAAGGTTGATGTCTCGTAGATGACATTACTTGAGGATCCAACTTCTTTAACTCCCTCATAAACGCTGCCTTAACTCTGATGAAAGTTGCCGCGAATTCATCGCGAGTGGTGGTTTCAAGTTCATCAGGGTCCTCTTCCTCCAAAACTGAAAGTGTTCAACTAAATTAACAGTTGAAGTTCGTGATTTGTACACTGTATATTTTTGCACGGCAAAATAGGAGAAAAACTACGAACAACAAAACTAACGGGTGATTTTTTTTGAGGTTAGGATTTTCATGCATTAGTATTTGACAGATCACGTGGGATTTCAGACATGGTGTCAAAGAGAAAGATGCTCAGTATGCTTTGACATTTCATCATGAATAGCCTTACTAACGAGCAACGCTTGCAAATCATTGAATTTTATTACCAAAATCAGTGTTCGGTTCGAAATGTGTTTCGCGCTTTACGTCCGATTTATGGTCTACATAATCGACCAAGTGAGCAAACAATTAATGCGATTGTGACCAAGTTTCGCACTCAGTTTACTTTATTGGACATTAAACCAACCACACGAATGCGTACAGTGCGTACAGAAGAGAATATTGCGTCTGTTTCTGAGAGTGTGGCTGAAGATCGTGAAATGTCGATTCGTCGCCGTTCGCAGCAATTGGTTGTGTTATTCGACCACATGGAAGATTTTACGCGAAGATCTTGGTGTAAAACCGTATAAAATACAGCTCGTGCAAGAACTGAAGCCGAACGATCTGCCACAACGTCGAATTTTCAGTGAATGGGCCCTAGAAAAGTTGGCAGAAAATCCGCTTTTTTATCGAACAAATTTTGTCAGCGATGAGGCTCATTTCTGGTTGAATGGCTACGTAAATAAGCAAAATTGCCGCATTTGGGGTGAAGAGCAACCAGAAGCCGTTCAAGAACTGCCCATGCATCCCGAAAAATGCACTGTTTGGTGTGGTCTGTACGCTGGTGAATCATTGGACCGTATTTTTTTCAAAGATGCTGTTGGACGCAACGTTACGGTGAATGGCGATCGCTATCGTTCGATGCTAACAAACTTTTTGTTGCCAAAAATGGAAGAACTGAACTTGGTTGACATGTGGTTTCAACAAGATGGCGCTACATGCCACACAGCTCGCGATTCTATGGCCATTTTGAGGGAAAACTTCGAACAACAATTCATCTCAAGAAATGACCCGTAAGTTGGCCACCAAGATCATGCGATTTAACGCTTTAGACTATTTTTTGTGGGCTACGTCAAGTCTAAAGTCTACAGAAATAAGCCAGCAACTATTCCAGCTTTGGAAGACAACATTTCCGAAGAAATTCGGGCTATTCCGGCCGAAATGCTCGAAAAAGTTGCCCAAAATTGGACTTTCCGAATGGACCACCTAAGACGCAGCCGCGGTCAAAATTTAAATGAAATTATCTTCAAAAAGTAAATGTCATGAACCAATCTAACGTTTCAAATAAAGAACCGATGAGATTTTGCAATTTTATGCGTTTTTTTTTTTTTAAAAAGTTATCAAGCTCTTAAAAAATCACCCTTTATTAACCGCGATGAGTTAATTGTAGGATCTGGTGATCTGTACATGCTACTGCGAAAGAAGCAACAAAATATGCAATGTAACTGCACGCGGTATTACGTCACACATTGGGATATCTGTGGCCGAAATTCAAAAATTTCATGTTGTCTGATTTGAATGAAAATTTCACAGTTTGTTACCAACTATTCATACATTATTTTCCCAAAGTATTAGGATTCTATCTGCATTAGTTTTTGTTCAGAAATACCCAAAGTTGGTGAATGTAGAGAACATCAAAATTAGCAAAAAATTTACTCAAAAGTCAAATCATTGATACAATAAAACAACTATTGAAATTCAACTTTGTTATTATTTTTCATTTATAATATGTATCAAAGAAAAAATTTGCATCAAAATCCATTGAAAAAAATAATGCATAAAAAATTTTGTGGAACAACATAATTTGGACGTCAAAATTTCAATGTTCTTCAAATTCAAAGTGGTGCATCTTTTTAGCGCTGTCTACCGCTGTCGACATACATATACCGAATTAAAGCCTGAAGTCTCAGCTAAACGATAAAAAAAATCAGCTGCCCCAAATTGCCCCCCTTGAAAAAAACAATGTCAGAATGTCACGAAGATGTAAAAAAGTTGCTAAAAGAGACTTGATAAAGGAGAATTTAGTTGTATGGGAGGTGGGCGTAAAAGTGGGCGGATATTATTGAAATTTAACACCAACATATATAATGTCATAAAAATGCTATGCACCAAAAATCAGTGCTGTAGGTCAAAAATTAAGTTTCACCTTATATGGGAGGTGGGCGTAAAATAAAATGTTTTAAAAAAATTGTTTCCTTTTTTTGTTGATTGGAATCCAAAACAATGATGTACCAAATGTCATTGTCCTGCGACAACTCCTTATATTTTTAGCCGCAGTATGCACTAGCAGAAACCTATGTGCGTCGGCGTCACCAACAAATGTATGTCGCCGCGCACGAATTTTTGCGCTGCGAATGCGTGTTGTTTGTTCACGTTATTAAAGCGAAAATTTGAAATTTATTTAAGCAATTGTTACATGGAGTCATGTGTAGAAGTTCACGCAAGTGAGGAAAGTTCTCTGATTGCCATTCACTTGGGAGTGGCCAGAAACGATTCTTTTACATATGACTCAAGCAGCTCACGACTTCCGGTCTTTGACCAAGTATCCTCTGGGTAGCCTAAGATCAGCCGTCTGAAGGCGAGCTAAATTGAGAAGGCGAAACATCCCCTGCATAGGGTTGTGCGCTGGGTTTGGGACCCGCCACGTAAAAAAAAAACCCCCAGTGAATAGTCATAACCAGCCTCGGATGAGAGACCCCCCTTTTGATGACGACCATGGCAAACGAAATAAGGACTACGAATTGAGGGCATGCACCTGGAATGTCCGGTCCCTTAAACTGGGAAGGTGCCGCTGCCCAGCTGGTTGATGTCCTCGTGAAAAACAAAGGCTGACATCACCGCCGTCCAAGAAATGCGATGGACGGGACAAGGACAGAGACGTGTAGGTCCTTGTGACATTTACTACAGTGGCCATATAAAGGAGCGCAAGTTTGGTGTGGATTCGTGGTGGGAGAGAGACTCCGTCGCCGAGTACTATCATTCACTGCGGTGAATGAACGTCTAGCCACAATCCGCATCAAAGCGAGGTTCTTCAACATATCGCTGATTTGCGCCCACGCCCCGACGGAAGAGAAGGACGATGTGACCAAAGATGCTTTTTATGAGTGCTTGGAGCGCACTTATGTGAGATGCCCCCGTCACGATGTAAAAATCGTGCTTGGCGACTTCAACGCCAGGGTGGGCAAAGAAGCTATCTTTGGTACTACGGTCGGTAAATTCAGCCTCCACGAGGAAACTTCCCCAAATGGGTTGAGGCTGATCGACTTCGCCGGGGCCCGAAATATGGTTATCTGTAGTACTAGATTCCAGCATAAGAAGATCCATCAAGCTACCTGGCTGTCTCCGGATCGAAAAACTACCAACCAGATCGATCATGTTGTGATAGACGGAAGACACGTCTCCAGTGTTTTAGATGTGCGTGCGCTCCGAGGTCCTAACATCGACTCGGACCACTATCTTGTTGCAGCTAATATTCGCACCCTCCTCTGTGCAGCAAAAAAACGCACGCCAACAAACACAAGGAAGGTTCGACGTCGAGAAGCTGCAATCACAACATGCAGCTGAACGATTCTCTACTCGGCTTGCACTCCTGCTCTCTGAGAGCACTCGTCAACAACTCGGTATAAGGGAACTGTGGGACGGCATTTCAAACTCCTTACGTACAGCTGCAACCGAAACCATTGGTTTTCGGAAAGTGCAAAAGAACAGCTGGTACGACGAAGAGTGCCGTGTCGCAGCGGAGAGAAAACAGGCTGCCTACCTCGCAACGTTACGATCGACCACAACACGTGCGGGATGGGATAGATACCGAGAGTTGAAGAGGGAAGCGAGACGCATTTTCAGACAGAAGAAGAAAGAGGCCGAAATGCGTGAGTACGAGCAGCTTGACAAGCTGGCCGACAGGGGTAATGCTCGAAAATTCTACGAAAAGATGCGGCGGCTTACAGAAGGTTTCCAGACCGGAGCATACTCTTGTAGAACCCCCAAGGTGATCTAGCCACCGATGTCCAGAGCATACTTAAATTATGGAGGGAACACTTCTCCAGCCTGCTGAATGGCAGTGAACGCACAACACCAGTAGAAGGCGAACCCGATACCCCAATCGATGACGATGGAGCAGACGTTCCATTGCCCGATCATGAAGAAGTTCGAATAGCAATTGCCCGTCTGAAAAACAACAAAGCGGCAGGGGCCGATGGATTGCCGGCCGAGCTATTCAAACACGGCGGCGAAGAACTGATAACCAGCATGCATCAACTTCTTTGTAAAATATGGTCGGACGAAAGCATGCCCAACGATTGAATTTAAGTGTGCTATGCCCAATCCTTAAAAAAGGAGATCCCACAATCTGCGCCGTGGGATAAGCCTCCTCAACATCGCAAATAAGGTTCTATCGAGCGTATTGTGTGAAAAATTAAAGCCCACCGTCAACAAACTGATTGTACCTTATCAGTGTGGCTTTAGACCTGGCAAATCAACAACCGACCAGATATTTACCATGCGCTAAATCTTGCAAAAGATCCGTGAAAAGAAAATCAACACTCACCACCGCTTCATCGATTTCAAAGCTGCCTTTGACAGCACGAAAAGGAGCTGCCTTAATGCCGCGATGTCTGAATTTGGTATCCCCGCAAAACTAATACTGACGTTGAGCAATACCAAAAGCTCCGTAAGTATCGGGAAGGATCACTCTGAGCCGTTCGATACCAAACGAGGTTTCAGACAAGGCGATTCCCTATCGTGCGACTTTTTTAACCTGCTTCTGGAGAAAATAGTTCGAGCTGCAGAACTCAACAGAGAAGGTACCATCTTCTATAAGAGTGTACAACTGCTGGCGTATGCGGATGATATTGATATCATCGGCCTTAACACCCGCGCCGTTAGTTCTGCTTTCTCCAGACTGGACAAGGAAGCAAAAGGAAATGGGTCTGGCAGTGAACGAGGACAAGACGAAATATCTCCTGTCATCAAACAAACAGTCGTCGCACTCACGACTAGGCTCCCGCGTCACTATTGACTGTCATAACTTCGGGGTTGTAGATAATTTCGTCTATCTTGGAACCAGCGTAAACACCATCAACAATCTCAGCCTAGAAATCCAACGCAGGATAACTCCTTGCCAACAGGTGCTACTTCGGACTAAGTAGGCAATTGAGAAGCAAAGTCCTCTCCCGACAAACAAAAACCAAACTCTATAAGTCACTCATAATTCCCGTCCTGCTTTATGGTGCAGAGGCCTGGACGATGTCAACAACAGATGAGTCGACGTGCGAGTTTTCGAGAGAAAAGTTCTGGCGAAAGATTTATGGTCCTTTACGCGTTGGCCACGGCGAATATCGCATACGATGAAACGATGAGCTGTTGGAGACATACGACAACATTGACATAGTTCAGCGAATTAAAAGACAGCGGCTACACTGGCTAGGTCATGTCGTCCGAATGAACGAAAACACTCTAGCTCTGAAAGTATTCAACACAGTACACGCCGAGGGAAGTAGAAGAAGAAGAACATCCCACTCCGTTGGAAAGATCAAGTAGAGAAGGACCTGGCCTCGCTTGGAATATCCAATTGGCGCCACGTTGCGAAAAGAAGAAACGACTGGCGCGCTGTTATTAACTCGGCTATAATCGCATAAGCGTGTCTACGCCAATTAAGAAGAATTGATTTTTCTCGGTTATGTAACGGATGTACATATAATTGAAAATATGAAGCTGATATGGTAAAAGGTTTGCAGAAGAAAATTTTCTCACTCATTTTTTTGAAAGTTTATCTGGAGATCGGCTAGGAGATCAAAGAAATCCAAATATTTTAAAAATGAAAGCCCCATTAATAAAGTTCGTTAAATTCTTTAAATGTATATTATTTGTGTTAATATTTTTAAAAATTAACAAAAAAAGGTTTTACTCCGAGTTGATGTAACTCCTTAAATCAGGCCGAGCGATGAATATATTTTCCTTGTTTCAAAATCGCAAAAACTTTTTCTTCCACTCGATGAGAGTGTTAACGTTATGTCATTTATTTGAGAATTTTTCAACACCTACTTGAGGATGGAGTCATGTGTAGAAGTTCACGCAAGTGAGGAAAGTTCTCTGATTGCCATTCACTTGGGAGTGGCCAGAAACGATTCTTTTACATGTGACTCAAGCAGCTCACGACTTCCGGTCTTTGACCAAGTATCCTCTGGGTAGCCTAAGAACATCCGTTTGAAGGCGAGCTAACGTGAGAAGGCGAAACATCCCCTGCATAGGGTTGTGCGCTGAGTTTGGGACCCGCCACGTAAAAAAACACCCCCAGTGAATAGTCATAACCAGCCTCGGATGAGAGACCCCCCTTTTGATGACGACCATGGCACACGAAATAAGGACTACGAATTGAGGGCATGCACCTGGAATGTCCGGTCCCTTAACTGGGAAGGTGCCACTGCCCAGCTGGTTGATGTCCTCGTGAAAACAAAGGCTGACATCACCGCCGTCCAAGAAATGCGATGGACGGGACAAGGACAGAGACGAGTAGGTCCTTGTGACATTTACTACAGTGGCCATATAAAGGAGCGCAGGTTTGGTGTGGGATTCGTGGGGGGAGAGAGACTCCGTCGCCGAGTACTATCATTCACTGCGGTGAATGAACGTCTAGCCACAATCCGCATCAAAGCGAGGTTCTTCAACATATCGCTTATTTGCGCCTACGCCCCGACGGAAGAGAAGGACGATGTGACCAAAGATGCCTTTTATGAGTGCTTGGAGCGCACTTATGTGAGATGCCCCAGTCACGATGTAAAAATCGTGCTTGGTGACTTCAACGCCAGGGTGGGAAAAGAAGGTATCTTTGGTACTACGGTCGGTAAATTCAGCCTCCACGAGGAAACTTCCCCAAATGGGTTGAGGCTGATCGACTTCGCCGGGGCCCGAAATATGGTTATCTGTAGTACTAGATTCCAGCATAAGAAGATCCATCAAGCTACCTGGCTGTCTCCGGATCGAAAAACTACCAACCAGATCGATCATGTTGTGATAGACGGAAGACACGTCTCCAGTGTTTTAGATGTGCGTGCGCTCCGAAGTCCTAACATCGACTCGGACCACTATTTTGTTGCAGCTAAGATTCGCACCCGCCTCTGTGCAGCAAAAAACGCACGCCAACAAACACAAGGAAGGTTCGACGTCGAGAAGCTGCAATCACAACATGCAGCTGAACGATTCTCTACTCGGCTTGCACTCCTGCTCTCTGAGAGCACTCGTCAACAACTCGGTATAAGGGAACTGTGGAACGGCATTTCAAACTCCTTACGTACAGCTGAAACCGAAACCATTGGTTTTCGGAAAGTGCAAAAGAACAGCTGGTACGACGAGGAGTGCCGTGTCGCAGCGGAGAGAAAACAGGCTGCCTACCTCGCAACGTTACGATCGACCACAACACGTGCGGGATGGGATAGATACCGAGAGTTGAAGAGGGAAGCGAGACGCATTTGCAGACAGAAGAAGAAAGAGGCCGAAATGCGTGAGTACGAACAGCTCGATAAGCTGGCCGACAGGGGTAATGCTCGAAAATTCTACGAAAAGATGCGGCTTACAGAAGGTTTCAAGACTGGAGCATACTCCTGTAGAACCCCCCCAAGGTGATCTAGCCACCGATGCCCAGAGCATACTTAAATTATGGAGGGAACACTTCTCCAGCCTGCTGAATGGCAGTGAACGCACAACACCAGGAGAAGGCGAACCCGATACCCCAATCGATGACGATGGAGCAGACGTTCTATTGCCCGATCATGAAGAAGTTCGAATAGCAATTGTCCGCCTGAAGAACAACAAAGCGGCAGGGGCCGACGGATTGCCGGCCGAGCTATTCAAACACGGCGGCGAAGAACTGATAAGGAGCATGCATCAACTTCTTTGTAAAATATGGTCGGACGAAAGCATGCCCAACGATTGGAATCTAAGTGTGCTCTGCCCAATCCATAAAAAAGGAGATCCCACAATCTGCGCCAACTACCGTGGGATAAGCCTCCTCAACATCGCATATAAGGTTCTGTCAAGCGTATTATGTGAAAGATTAAAGCCCACCGTCAACAAACTGATTGGACCTTATCAGTGTGGCTTCAGACCTGGTAAATCAATAACCGACCAGATATTCACCATGCGCCAAATCTCGGAAAAGACCCGTGAAAGGAGAATCGACACTCACCACCTATTCGTCGATTTCAAAGCTGCTTTCGACAGCACGAAAAGGAGCTGCCTTTATGTCGCGATGTCTGAATTTGGTATCCCCGCAAAACTAATACGGCTGTGTAAACTGACGTTGAGCAACACGAAAAGCTCCGTCAGGATCGGGAAGGACCTCTCCGAGCCGTTCGATACCAAACGAGGTTTCAGACAAGGTGATTCCCTATCATGCGACTTTTTCAACCTGCTTCTGGAGAAAATAGTTCGAGCTGCAGAACTCAACAGAGAAGGTACCATCTTCTATAAGAGTGTACAATTGCTGGCGTATGCCGATGATATTGATATCATCGGCCTCAACACCCGCGCCGTTAGTTCTGCTTTCTCCAGACTGAACAAGGAAGCAACGCAAATGAGTCTGGCAGTGAACGAGGGCAAGAAGAAATAGCTCCTGTCATCAAACAAACAGTCGTCGCACTCGCGACTTGGCACTCACGTCATTGTTGACAGTCATAACTTTGAAGTTGTAGATAATTTCGTCTATCTTGGAACCAGCGTAAACACCACCAACAATGTCAGCCTAGAAATCCAACTAAGTAGGCAATTGAGAAGCAAAGTCCTCTTCCGACAAACAAAAACCAAACTCTATAAGTCACTCATAATTCCCGTCCTGCTATATGGTGCAGAGGCTTGGACGTTGTCAACAACGGAAGAGTCGACGTTGCGAGTTTTCGAGAGAAAAGTTCTGCGAAAGATTTATGGTCCTTTGCGCGTTGGCCACGGCGAATATCGCATTCGATGGAACGATGAGCTGTACGAGATATACGACGACATTGACATAGTTCAGCGAATTAAAAGACAGCGGCTACGCTTGCTAGGTCATGTTGTCCGGATGGACGAAAACACTCCAGCTCTGAAAGTATTCGACGCAGTACCCGCCGCGGGAAGCAGAGGAAGACCTCCACTCCGTTGGAAGGACCAAGTGGAGAAGGACCTGGCCTCGCTTGGAATATCCAATTGGCGCCACGTTGCGAAAAGAAGAAACGACTGGCGTGCGCTTGTTAACTCGGCTATAATCGCATAAGCGGTGTCTACGCCAATTAAGAAGAAGAAGACTTGATATATGTATGTATGTCTTTGGCACTTAAAATTTGCTTCATGAGCTATCATTAATCTACTTAGTTTTTTACATGTGAACCTACCCATTCATTCATTCATTCTTGGATGTGCTAAGTGCAATTTGATATTCACACGAAGTTTCTGAGTGTTCGTCTTTATTAAGCCACTTAAATACTAGTGACGAGCTGAGCAGGCTGACTCCTACGACGTCGTTATAAATTTTATTGTTTGACAACATGTCTGCGCTTTATGTGTGTATGAGTGGGTGCGTGCTTCTAAAAAAACTTTTGCTCATTTCAAACTCCCCTGCAACCAATTACGCGCCATTCTCACACTCTAGACCAGCGTTGTCCACGGCCTATGCGCACAATAGCGCACGGATAGTGCCAGACACCTCACACCAACATGTCGCGACAAGTGTCTGTGAAAGCACGATTGTGCTACTGTATTCAACTTCGTAGGCAAGCAAAGAAGAATTTTGCGATCAGTTGACGCTAGAATAACCAACACAAGCATAACGTGCACACAGTCACGTTGGACAACACTGCTCTAGACACATCTTTTTTATAAGCATTCGCATTATCTGTGCTCACCGACTTGTACAATAACAACAAAGCGCCCAAACGAAGTACCGAGCTGCGAAAGAATTCAACTATTCACAAGTGGTAAAACCTTGCATTTTTTCTCGCATTCAGGTTTACCGCTCGTTTTTGTGTTGCTGCTGCATCTTCTTCTTTTCTCCGACTTTCAGATTGCTTTTGCATTCCATTGTTTTGCTGTAAGCTGTTGAAAATTAAAATTGCCTTCGCTCATGCGACGCGCTGACACATGCGCGCACGTTTCTTGCTAAGTGGGAATGCGCGCCCGCTCTGCTGCATGCGTTGATTCGGCTGAGCTGCGGAGGCAGACAGTTGCCGTTGTGAGAATGTTGAGAAGTGGCAGAAAAGACACACACAAGTTGATTCTAAACTTTGATGAATGCAATAACTACTTACCGCAAAACCCGTTACTTGTGCAGGAGTAAAATAAATGCCGCCTAGAAGCTGGGAAGTTAATAAGTTTTACCTTGGAGGAACTAGCTAAGCGTAATTGTGTCATCGTGCAGGCTTTTGATGATTGAGGGGCCACCGTAGGATATTGCTTATATGACTAGACATTGTAAATGTATGAATTAGCAGTCAAGTGTTTAGGGCAATGGGCAATCAACGCTAGAAAATTTAAGCGTATAATTATTGAAGGGAGTAAAAGCTTATATTTCTCCAAGGAAAACATTTGTCTAGTTTCCCAAAAGTCTACAGCAATTAAATGAATCGAGAACTTGGTATATTACATGCTTAAATCATGACCGTTGAAAGACTAAACTCATAAGAATTCTTCTGCATTACAATCGTACGTCGATCAGGACCGAAATAATAAAACTTAGTCAGTTGTCTCTATTCATTGCAAGGTCACGCCATTTGTACATCCCAAATGCAGACAAGTCGCTATATACTTTTCCGTTGCCCAATTCGGAAATGGTACGAATGAAAAGAAAATACTATAAAAAAAAGACAACAAAGAAAAAACGCCGACAAAGAAAGTGACCTTAAGCACTTTGATAGGCACAAAGCGCTTCGTCGATCTAGCTTTTTTTGCCAACGAGCAAGCAACATACACATAGTATATAACCCAAAGAAATTATCTTGGAAATGTTTTCTAATCTTATTTTGTCTAAAGTGTTCTGGAACTGCTTTCGGGATCCGCTTTCTATGTTACAAAAATTAGCTTAAATTTGTTCGGAAAACTTTGAAGAAGTTAATCGGACCAAGTACTTTATTTTAATTATTGTCTTTTTCTAGCATGCACCAATTTGCTTTGTTCGGGTCGTTTTGAAGAAGTCCTCAATGGTTAACCTGAGCTTTTGGGCTTTCGAAGTGCTACTTTAAGTTTCTACAACTTTCATGTACTGGAAAATTGCTTACGTTTTAAGGTTTACTATTTTCTACTCACGCTAATATGTCATAATTTTTCGGTATCCCGAAATTTAGATATTGTTTCTCGGTTCTATTAAAAAAAATAATTTTTTTTGCAAAACATTTTAAATTCATAACTTTTTTTTACGAGTTCATATTAATTTTTCCATACACATTCGCTACAGCTTTTACCATATTTCAACTTATTTCACAACTTTTGTTGTCATAATAAAATCAACAAAACAGTAGAGACTTTGCGAAAATTATGCTAACTTTTCTAAGCCGCAAAGACAACGCAACTAAAGTGCTATGTTAATGACTAGAAGTGGTCAACGAAAAGAACAGCGAAGAGCGCGCAACAAAAAAATAAGTCAAAAAAAAACTCTTAAAAACTGTAGATGTTTGCAAAAAGTTAACCAAAAGCCAACTTAACTGTTAATAACAACAACAGGAACAACAAAAAAGTGCGTTTTAACAATGCCCGACAACAACAACAGCAACAATCAAAGCGCAGCAAAGAATTCTTAACTGATAAACCATGCAAAAACCTTGCCAATAATATCAGCATATAGTAACTAGGACACCAACAACAAAGGCGTTAGCAACATCATCAGTCAATGAGTTGATAACACAAGGTGAAAGAGTGAGTAGCCCAATTCACACCGCCGCGTCAAAGAGTCCTCCGAAAGTTACTGTTGCATACACTTGTTATAACGGGTGATTTTTTTGAGGTTAGGATTTTCATGCATTAGTATTTGACAGATCACGTGGGATTTCAGACATGGTGTCAAAGAGAAAGATGCTCAGTATGCTTTGACATTTCATCATGAATAGACTTACTAACGAGCAACGCTTGCAAATCATTGAATTTTATTACCAAAATCAGTGTTCGGTTCGAAATGTGTTTTATCGACAAATTTTGTTCAGCGATGAGGCTCATTTCTGGTTGAATGGCTACGTAAATAAGCAAAATTGCCGCATTTGGGGTGAAGAGCAACCAGAAGCCGTTCAAGAACTGCCCATGCATCCCGAAAAATGCACTGTTTGGTGTGGTTTGTACGCTGGTGGAATCATTGGACCGTATTTTTCAAAGATGCTGTTGGACGCAACGTTACGGTGAATGGCGATCGCTATCGTTCGATGCTAACAAACTTTTTGTTGCCAAAAATGGAAGAACTGAACTTGGTTGACATGTGGTTTCAACAAGATGGCGCTACATGCCACACAGCTCGCGATTCTATGGCCATTTTGAGGGAAAACTTCGGACACAATTCATCTCAAGAAATGGACCCGTAAGTTGGCCACCAAGATCATGCGATTTAACGCCTTTAGACTATTTTTTGTGGGGCTACGTCAAGTCTAAAGTCTACAGAAATAAGCCAGCAACTATTCCAGCTTTGGAAGACAACATTTCCGAAGAAATTCGGGCTATTCCGGCCGAAATGCTCGAAAAAGTTGCCCAAAATTGGACTTTCCGAATGGACCACCTAAGACGCAGCCGCGGTCAACATTTAAATGAAATTATCTTCAAAAAGTAAATGTCATGAACCAATCTAACGTTTCAAATAAAGAACCGATGAGATTTTGCAAATTTTATGCGTTTTTTTGTAAAAAAAAGTTATCAAGCTCTTAAAAAATCACTCTTTAGCTTAAGCGCGTCAGCATAAAAGCTGCTCACTAGGCATATAACAAATTTTGACGAAAAATTTTGGCATACCACCACGTGGTGGCAAATATTGTACAAATAATGAATATCACTTTTTTAGGTGATTTCGGTTCAAAAACGGTCCGCGCTAAAATGGATTTCTAAAAAAAGTCAACATTTTTTTTTGTGTTATTATTATATGGAATCAGAATTTTCTGAAGAAAAATTAGTTTAGTTAGTACCTTTTCCTTGTCGTTGCAGCTTCAGGCAGTACATTCCATCGAAGCCCGCAAAATACGGCTTAAAAATATGGGCTCCATGTGATTCAAAAAGCAAGTATGCCTGGAACATGGAAGTTTATTTAGAATGGGCAAGAAATACGCAACCGGAAAGGAACCAAGGTAATGCATTTATAAATTGGCTTTTTGTATGTCTCAAACCTATGTACAGCATAAATAAACCGTCTCTATACAAATATTTTTGGGTGAACGTGTTGTTCTATCCCTATCAGAACCCCTTCCCAGAGGTCACACTATTACTTGCGATAACTTTTTTACGACGTAAAATCTCGCCGTTCAGCTACTTCGCAGGAACATTACTTTAGTCAGTACAGTGAGGAAAAATAAGCTTTTTTTGCCACGAGAAATTGTCGACGTGAAGGAAAAGAACATTTTAGAAAGCAAATTTTTATTTACGGAGAATGTAACTATTGTATCGTACGTCTCAAAAAAATATAAAATTGTTGTAGCATTGAGCTCCCTTCACCATTCTCCACTTGTTGATGAGGGTGACAGAAAAAAACCTGAAATAATACCTCACTATAATAAAACAAAAGCTGGTGTGGATGCGCTTGATAAGCTGGTTGCTAACTATACATGTAAACGTCAGACCAAACGTTGGCCAGTTGCCCTCTTTTCGAATATGTTAGATATATCGGCATATAACGCATACGTAATATGGACAGAGATAAATCCCTCATGGAACACCAACAAGCTTTATAAGCGAAGACTTTTTCTTGAAGAGCTGGGAACCAAATATTGTCCGCAGAGAGAGACTGCCGCGAGGAATCGCTGCTAAGAATATAGTAAAAAATATTCAAGAAAACTCCAAATCTGCAGAAGAAGCGTCTACTTCTAATATTTCTGCCAGAAATGAATACACCAAAAAACGACAGCGATGTTTCTTCTGTCATCACAAAAAATTCGAACAAATATTCAGCTGCTTGTAGTACGTGCCAAAAATTTGTTTGCAAGGAACACAGGCTTAGTTTGTGAAAATTGCCGTTAAAACATACATATCTCAAGTATTTTTTACAATTAATATACACTTAACTTGATTCAATTAAAAAAATATGAACTCCTTCAATAAAAAAGTGTTATTAGTGGAGTTTTTACATAATGTGGGTCAAATTGACCCAAAACACTATATGCGTAATTTTTTCCTAACATAGCAGAAGGGTTAAACGATTATCGATATTTTGTGAAAATTCTATGGTTACATCGCTAAACACTCGATAAGTTTTACGAAAAATATGATTTGTTATATAAGATGAAAAATTGCGGAAATAATTTTTTATAATTGTTTGTTGGACTTTAACTACGAATAACTTTGAATGAGTTGACTCATCCAAAAAATGTTCTCGACCTTTTTTGTAGATCGGTAAATTTCCTATAAGAATAAGTGTTGATTCTCGCTTACCAATTATTTGTTTGTGTACATCAAAAATCCAAACAAAATAAACAAAATTTCCTGTGTTATTTATATGGGAAATCAAAAATGTCGATGAGGCACCTCTTAATATTAATATTAAGAGCTCAGGTCTTACCAGAATTTGTTTTTAGTCATGTCGGATGAGATTTTCATGGTAACTAAGAAAAATAAAAATAAAAGCTATTTTTGGCCCACTTTAATATATACTTCAATTTTTTTTAATATTTTTTCTCTTACTATTTTTCGGTATTTTATATGTAACAAGCTTTTTTTGGTGGCGCAATATTTTGGTATTCTGCTGTAGCTTGTAGCGCCACCAGCGTCGGTTGTGATTTTTTTGTGCATTTTGATGGAAAATGCATGAAATATATTTCGCGGTATATCTATATGCATGTATGCAGGACAACAACAATAAAAATAGTAACAAACAACAACAAAATGCGAAAAATGTGGCAACAAAAACAGTGTTATGCTGGGGCTACATTTTCTCTGCTCGCTTTTCTTCGCTCTTTCTCTCGTTCAACAACTTCTCTTGTAGTTGTTTTTGTTGTGCATAGTTAATGAGCGAAACATATCGCAAAAAAAAGTTCCAATAAAGCGTAGCTATAAAAAAATCGGCTAAAGCATCAGTTGACACCAAGAAGCGTGTGGTGAAAAAGTTGTTAAACGCTTCCAATAAAGCGTAGCTATAAAAAAATCGGCTAAAGCATCAGTTGACACCAAGAAGCGTGTGGTGAAAAAGTTGTTAAACGCTGCAAGTTGTCAGGGAGCGAATGCTCGTTGTGCCCCAAGGGGAGTCGTGTGATTACACTAGCGAGTTGACACACGTACACGCACACATAAAATATATAACAGTTTATTAATAACAGCATATTTAACAATTACTTTTCGTTACAAAAAATTGAGCTGAGTGTGCCCAAAGTGGTGGAGCGGCAAAGGGGGCGGCGTTGACGTGGCATAAAATTGAAAAATCTTTCCCATAACGAGTGCGCAAGTAACGGTAATGAAATGTGTTCACAGCAGAATTAACATGACTGTTTAGAATTAAATTTTTTAAGGATTTATGTTTATGCTAGATGGAGTTTTTCGAAGTTTTAAACTCTAATTAAGGTCTTGCGGAGTTTTAGCCGGCTATGAGGTTCAGAACTTTATGAAAAAAATGTTATTTTGTTAAAAGCTTCGTCAGAAGCTCAACAATAGTGAGTGTCTCAGACAGACTACTATAACAAAGATCTTTAAAAAGATCAGGTATCCACTGAGTTGCTGAGTAAGTTCGAATTTGATTACCACCCAGGGCTGAGAGCGGCTGCATGCAGTTGGCGCTCATCTAACCTTATTTTTAATCAACTCCTATATAATGGAAGATAACGAGTGCGGCAATAAAGTAATAATTTCCAAAGAAGAATACTGCATAACGAGACTTCATATGTATAATAGCCATTTATATGAAACTAACGTAAGTCTTCAGTTCTTTCAAAGAACAGTTGAAACTACGTTCTCAGTGGGATACAACTTTGGCTTCTGATGGTTCTTAAATGCAGTCTAAAATTCTTTTTATGTTTTAACGACGACTGTAGACTGAAAGAACATCTTACATACACGACTGAAGATCTATTGCGCCCTCCCCTCTGTAATCACGACTGACATAAGTCCAGCACACTGAAAATTCCCGAATCTTGCTGGATTCTATTGAGGCCATCTAATACCTATTCAAATACATAGATCTTCCGTCTAGAGATTGCCGTGCATTTTAGCATCAGGCATTCGGGAGTTTACGCCGCCATGTCGCAGAACCGGCAGTTGGCACAAGACGCCAAGCCCCTATAAAATAGGTGAAAAATTTGTCTCTCGGAAATTTGCTATTACTGACTTTGCTTGGCGCATGCCTGGAAACATCGACTTATAACAAAAGCTTCTGCTTGGAAAATGCTCCGAGAACGTCCCATAAGTATGGAAAGTTTGGTGCGGGATTCTGCGATCCCTTCACAAATTCTTTCGAAGTTATCGAACCGTCAGTATACCACTTAAAAGTGCTATCCCTAACCAATAAATCAATCATAGAGTCATTTCATTCATTCTTGCTGCCAAGGGTAACTTTAAACTTCTTTGTGAAGTTTACCCTTTTGGTAATGCTGTCCCTCGTGTGAAGAGCCAGTGGTATGGTATTTTCTTGGGACGAGAAAACCTTCCCTCTGTCAAACTGTACTGCTGTCATTTGAAGCAAAGCCTTAGTAGATCAGTAATTAAATCTATATTCTTTGCCTCTCCTCTTAGTCAGGGTAGCTTATTTAGGTGTGAGTCTCCTGGCACAACTCCGTCCAAGCTCCAACTAATACATGCAAAACAATATTTAATTAATTTTTGCATCCCACTTTTTGCGGTGTTAATCTGGTATTAGATCAGCGTTGGTTGCTTGTGTAATTGTTTAATATAATAATTAATATTAATATTGTAAAATATAATAGGGTATAGAGTATAGTATAGAGTTACTATACTATGAGCTCTTAGGTTCTTGTTATTTTTACTTTTTCTTTGCTGATAAAACCCTCGTACTTTTGACGTTATTGACAACATTTTTGGCTTGGTAATTAGCTTTTCCCTAACGAAACCGCAACAAACAAAAAAATAATGACGATGAAAGACAGAACTGAAGAGTAAAGGGCAATGAGGAGTAAATTAGTAAAACCTAAGGCGAGATGGTGACGAAAAGCCGACAAGCGATAGGAAAAACATGTTGGAAGGGAAATGCAAATTAATGAAAAAAAGGAGAGATGGAAAGAGCGAAGAAGACTGCTATTGAGAGCGTGAGAAAGCATGTCTGCAACAAGAGTTGTAGTGAAACACAAACCATAGTACCAGAAGTGACAATATTTACGTCGAACGAGCTGGCTACCTACCCTTGGCGCAACAACACTTTAGTGACCACTAATGCTAGAAGCAACTTGCAACTTGACTTCATGCTGCTGCCACTTAGAACCTACATAAATGTAGAACTTTCTGCCACTTTTTAGTGGCAACTGCTTTGAAACTTTCAACGCGTGCAGCTATTAGCTTAACGACGCACCGATGAAGCAGGAAGGAGTTGGAAATATTACGACATAGGGACGGAATGCTGATTGACAATGTTTTGTCGCGATTTTTCAACAACAAAATTGTTGTTGTTTTGTTGCTGCCTGGGTACATTGTTGCCGTCATTGCAAGGTAATGTAGGTTTGATTGAGTTAGCCACATTAAAAGTTGTGTGGCAAGTAACAAAAACAAAGCAGCTATTGTAATGAGTGTGAAAGCGTATAGTTAAGGGGGAGTTTTTACTCCAATACAACAGGAATAATAGCAACGGAGAGCTTAACTAATCTATACCATATGGAGAAAATAAAGCTACTTCTTTAAACTGAAGGTCATTCAACTGCAATTATGTCTTTGAACCATGAGCAACAGCTTTCCAATGCGGATCTGTGATTTTGCGGAACCAAGAAAAACCCATGAGAACATGGCAGAACTGGTATTATTTTTTGGATTGTACAGTGCCGTTACAAATAGGTCTGCATCCGTCTCATTTACATGGACTCGGCTGTATAACTCAACGCAAAATTTGCCTAATAAACTCTCGAAACCTTCAACATATTCACTATAAATAGCAAAGCAGACAACAAGAATTAATAAGTTCTAGGTTTTAGATATTTTTTTTTAAATTTTCAAAGAGACCAGATTTCGTTTCCAGCTTCCACCTTCTTTCATAGCAATCTTTATTTGCTCAAGTGAAATACGTCTTAAGAGACAATTATCAAAACCATAAATTACCTTGACGAATTTTGTGAAAGGAAGAAAATACTTGCTCCAATTCTTTTTAGGTAAACCCTTTGAATAGGCAAAACTAAGGCCAGGTAGTCCTAGTTGGTTCCATATTGGACATGCAAAGCCAGCCTAGAAATTACAGCTCTGATTATCATTGACGCTTCTGGAAGGTAATTTTGAAAGTTCTTATGCTAATCAGACTTATTCAAAAGATGGAAGAAAATAAAGAGCTCGTGTTAATTTTCTGATATTTTTTAGCAGGAATTGATGTACTGTTGAGTCATGTTGTATTATCATAGAACATATATTTCTGAGATGACAACTTCAGAATCTAAGTAAAGTAGCAAGTTAGAAGCTATTGATCTCCAGCTATTCGAATAAACTACCGTTGTTGACCCCGCTCCACTACAATAAATGCAATGCCTTCTACTACAGCACCAACCGAAAGTCATAACCACAGCAAGCAGCTCAAGCATCGAACTCATCAAAAAGACTGCATTTCATCAACAATATTGAGCAACTAAATGGCAAACAACCAGCAAGAACTGGCAATTGACAACCAACGACCAACTGTCACCCATCAGCCAGTAAACGACCACCGTCAAGCGCCAGCTGTTAGTCCTCAACAAACAAACAGCGAACTCTTAAACTACGTCAACGTCACTCTACACTATCCCTATATTCACTAAGTACTTGCGAGATTCTTTCTTTGTTCGCCACTTGCAGGCAGTTGCAAGTGTTCACCAATAGTTTCACATGTCTCTTAGGGGATATTAGCTTTTGTTGGTGCGGTAACCAATGAGGGTGTAGGTAAAATGAACAGCTGGTAAATAGTTTGAGAAATGCAAGGTCGGATGAGGGATGTTTTTTTGGTAATTGTGAAGGAAGAAAGCAATACAAAACTTTGCTAGAATTTCGGCAAAGATCGACGTTTAGTTTTTGATTTTACTTTTAAAGTTAACGCATAAATTGGGAGTCGTACATCTTTACAGTATACATTCTTGAGCTCTTTTCTCATGCGCTTTTAGTGCGAAGCTAGGCGAAATTGGTTTGATCGTTGCACTACTTTCCAATGTGCCTTGGCTATGCATTTGTCCTACACCGTTATATGTCACACCGCCAGATCCGCTCTCAACAAGTGCGCAGTATTTACCTCTACAGTTACGACATGGGATCCTGGGGTTGGGCTGTTATTAGTTACTTCCTAATCGGTGGAGAATTGTATGAGGATCTTGACTGGAGTACAATAGATGCTCATGCCACTAACTTGAATTCCACGTCGATTGGCATCTCTTTCAAGGGCAACTACAATAGTGAGAGAAGAGGTTTCAGACTCCGTTCTACCATACTGATGACTTCATTGCATCTGCAAATGATCGTCTAACCGCTGCACAGATTACCTGCCCCTAAGTCTTTGCTTTATTAAGTCGTCTAACTTGATAAAATCACGTCTAATCATATTCCTTTCAGTCACGGTCAAGTCGGCTCTACTAAATGCATAGACACAACTTGTATGCCGGGATAGAGAACTAGTTCAACTATCCCACTTAAACTGGGAAGAACTTTTAGTCCCAACCTCTGGCAGTTACACGCTTTCGAGCATCCCCCATCCGAATACCGTCCAGTCTTAAAGAGACTGGAAGTGTTGCCGCTATGTCATTCCTTTAGGTAAAGAAAATGTCAAACTTCAAATGAAAACTATGTTTCCTTCAGTTCCCTTTCGTGATTGAAGTTACACTACGGAAAACAAAATTCGATTTCAGCAGCGTGAGCAAAGAGAGTGTTCTTCGATTAAAAGTAAAGCTCTCTAGTTGTCTTTGGAAGTGTAGGGAGCTCAACTTATGCATGTTTGATTACAACCCATGCTTAACGTCTCCACGCAAATAACACTCGCACTTTCACTAATATAAGTTGCACCTCTTCTTTCCTAGTCATACCAAAACTTTAAAGTGTCCCAATGAGACCACTTCATTCCTTCCATTCCAGATTTTCCAATTGCACTTTACTGTGCCATTTTCCCGCGTCTTTAGCGCGCTGCACCATTGTCACGTGATCTCCGCTACTGTGTTGAATGATTGTTGTAGAAAGTTATTGCTAATGTGTTTGCACATTTAAGCACGAACGACCAACGAAGTGCGTTTACAAAGTGTTTATGTTATTTTCAGAGTGCGAGTGAGGATTTTCGCCAGTGACCAGTAAAAGTTTACGGAAGATTCGTTACAAATTTCATTACAATTAATAATTAAGAAAACAACAACTTAGTGGGGAAAAGTGCGGCTAACTTTTGATGACGATGGCGTAGAAGTTGCAATAGAGAATATAAAGTTTAAACTTGTAAAGTAATTTTTTTGAAAAAAAAAGTTTTAACACACACGCTTGGTCTTTGCGTTTTAAGAAAATGAGAGCTTTAAGCTTCGTTGCATCGCGCAAATATAGTTTCGACGTATTTAAAATATTCTTCCTATATATGCCTATAAATTCGGGCTCCCGTATGATAGCTACGGATATCTTTTATCCTTATTATTATCTCAAGATCTAGTCAACGACCTTGATTATACCACTGAAACAACCGGGCTATTCTTAACTTTATTGATTGATACTCATTGAAGTATCAAAATATGAATCTTTTTATTGTGAGAAACTTTTAAAACTAACTCACTTTCCTTCAAAAGATCGTCTAAGTACATAGTGCGAGTATAAGCCGACTATAACTATGATTATAGTTTTAAGCAGAATGATTACCTCGCGTCCACTTTCTTTAATATAATGCTGGAAAACATGATACTCTCCGCTAATATGGAAACCGTCGTATTGCTATTTACTTTAAAAAGACAATGTACTTGGAATACGCAAGTGATATTGACATCATAGACCTTAGCAATAGCGTCGTCAGTTTAACCTTTTTCAAACCTAGACAAAAAGTGAAAGAAATTTGTGTTATGGTGAACGAAGTCATTATGAAGTACCTGACCACCACAAACAAATGTTCCTCTCGTTTTCTGTACTACGTCCCTGTTGACAGCTGTATATTTGAATTATTAAGAACTAGATCTATCACGGAACCAGAATAAATTCCACCAAAATCCAAGTCTGGAGATCAAGTGCAAAACAAACGATGCCAATAGATGCAACATGTAAAATGGTAAGCAATTGAAAAGCATACTCAGTTCTAGAATATCAAAAACTACGCTCTATAAGTCTCTTATCATTCCCACTCTATTGTGCGGAAAAAAAACTTGGTGGATTTGAGAGAACTTCTCTCGGTAAGGCCTTTGGGGTCGTCCGCATGATCGATGAGTAACGAAGAAGATGGAATTGTATGAGCTCTACTGCTACGTGGATTTAGAAAAAACAATGCATGCGCTGGTTAGATCATGTTAAATCCATGGATCAGGTTGATTCAGCGAAAAGCCATTTAGATTCGGGAGCCAATTGATGCAATTGTAATGGACAATCCACGTTACCTCGGAAAGAATAGAGGCGACTGGCAATATTTTGTGTTCTCAGCCCAGACCTACCTACGGTTGTTGCCAAAGAACAAATCTAGTTATATTATTGATTGTACACTATTCAGGCTAGAAATAGGTAAAGGGAATGGAAGCTTACAATTGCTGACGTTGAGCGAAAGCCGAAGATTAGATTTTTAGGCTAGGCAAATAGACCCTCTCAGTTTGACTAATAACACCGTGATAGCTTTTTTCAAAAAAAAAAAAAAGACAAGACCAAATTCGACGGTTTCCCCCTATTTTGGGTCCTACGAATCGAACTGCATCATTACATACATTTCATACAAAAATTTTTGTTGAAGACGCTTTTGAAGAAATAGGTGTGAATATGTCCTTAAAAATTCATTTCCTTCACCATCACAAGGACCATTTTTAGCAGCAAGTTCCGACTGAATCCGATGAGCATGGAAAAAGATTTCACCAAGTCGCCGCTCCCCTTGAGCATTGGTACAGCGGCAAAAAGCTTGACTCATTGCTTGCTGATTTGTGTTGGACATTGATAGATGAGTCTTATTAAATTTAATTTATATATTGTGTACAAATTTATGATACTTATTGATAACACTTATAAGATACAAAAAAAATAAAACAGCACACAAACATAGTTTGTGTAGCTTTTTTAAAAAATACAAATTTTGTTAAGTTTTTTTTTCTAATGGTTAGTTTGCTCAGAACGTTGTCTTTGCTTAAGTTTCTTACTATTACAAGATGTCACTTATGTCGGTATTCTGCGTGAGACGATTGTCTCATGTCTCTAATAGTGACTATAGTAATTTAATGATTCTGTTAGTCAGGAGTCTCATTTTGGTATTCTGGCAATTACAGTATAGTAGTATACTGCAAAGTAGTATACTCTATTTGCCAGAATACCAAAATGAGACTCCTGACTAACAGAATCACTAAATTACTATAGTCACTATTAGAGACTTCTTTGTTGTATACTACTTTGCAGTATACTACTATACTGTAATTGCCAGAATACCAAAATGAGACTCCTGACTAACAGAATCATTAAATTACTATAGTCACTATTAGAGACATGAGACAATCGTCTCACGCAGAATACCGATATTAATGTATAAGTATCAAAGGGTAAATTAAAATATTGACGAAACGTGAGGGAAAAAACGTTAAAAAGAATGGATTAAACTTCAGTTTTTTCGACATATTGGCTATAAGGACACAAAAAACATTGATTGTGGGATTTACAGTCATCTAAGAACTTAAAGACGAATTAATTCTGAGAAGCTTTGCCAAAGAAAGTTTACCAAAAAAGTCAACATTAAAAAAGTTAGAGACCGAAGAAAAATGTGCCTTTCCCTTACAATGGGCCACTTTGATGAAAAATTTCAACAAAAATTTTTGTATGAAACCATGATTGTAACTCAAAAAAGTAATGATGCAGTTCGATTCGTAGGACCCGAAATAGGGGGAAACCGTCGAATTTGGTCTTGTCTATTTGTTGACTATCTCAGTGTAATTGTGATGTTTGACGTTTTCGCATCATTGAAATCTTAGGATTTTTTCAAGCTGAAACTCCAACAGGTATAGTGGCGCTTTATGTTGAAATTAGCTCATCTCTCTCTCCCTGCTCTCTCAGCCTCGCATATCAAAGTCACTTCATAAGCTCATCTTTATACTTTGCCTTGTCTGGATTTTCTAAGTAATTATCTTTAATTGGAAGTAAGAAAAACATGCCAACAGGTGAATTTCTAATGAGCTCACGTTCGTGAACGTTCATTTAAGCCGTGCTCAGACAATTCGCTGCCTTTGCGTATGGAACATAGCCTTGTTCCGAAAGCTTCCTCTTCTGCAAGGTTGTATTTCCAATAGCTAGGTCTCCCTCGATTTGAGCCTAAGCACATTGAAATAAGTTTTCCATTACCTTAAATAAAATATCTTTATTGAAATTTTAATTATAAGCAAATAGCCTTCAACACAACTTAAGTGTATACGCTTTGAGAATGCTTAATTAAAATAGCGTTCGTCAGTTCAAAAGGGCCATTTAAGTTTATGTTCCTTTAATATTTAATTTACCTACATTAATATTTATTTACATACTATATGTATCTCTACATATACCCCTGTGACTAACAAATTTACGCATATGTATATACACTCCCTTATCTTTAAATGACATGACCCTCATGCATCGCTTAACCAAACACACCCAATGCCCAGTAATTACACTTTATGGGCCAAAAGTGAGGCAAAAACACGGCAAAGAATTAAATGGGAAAAGATAAAGAAGAAAATGGTTAACCCTGCATTACTAACCTCAAATCATGTCGCATGGTTACTAACCATGGGTCTTATCGACCCTCATTTGTATTATCTATTAAAATCGTTTAAACTTATAATTTGCTAAAACGTATACGTCTTTTAGTACATTGTAGTTTTTTATTGTTAAATTTATAAAATTATGTGTTAAAAAATTAATTTATATACTTAAATTGAAATTAAGTTTGTATTCATTACAACATAGCTAAAAAAGTGAAAAAAAGTTATCCAGCCAGATTCCGCATAAAATGATAAGTTTTAAAGATATTGACTTCAAATAAAGTGCATTTGAAACCTGAAATATAAAAGTAAAATGTTAAAAAGAAAAATTGGAATGACTAATGCAAAAATTTTTCAATTATGGAATGTAATCGACCCAGGCTATTTTTTAAAACAAATTTTTATGCATAATGTTTTACATGTTTCTTATTCTTATTGTTTATAAACGTTTAAATATGTACAAATTTAGATTACACATGTATCTTGCGTTAAAAAATATTCTTTATTTTTTGTTAATTTAAAAAGTTTGCGTGTCTGGGTCGATTCGACCCTAAGGTTAGTAATGGAGGGTTAAGGGAAGCTATTGGAAAATTGAGGTAAAGCGTAAAAACTAATAAAATTGCTGCGGCGCTATCAGGTTGACTAAGATGGACAGCTGTTTGTTGATCAGTGTGTAGTATAAGACTGATCGCATGGCGGTGCAGAGAGATCAGTGGTTAGTTGGCAGATAAATGAAGGCAAATTCAATATACTAAAAAGAAATTATGAAGCGAGAAGAAAAGAGGACTCTCAATCCATGAAAAATTTAGAATTTTGTGAAAGAGACCACGCCCCCTTCATTAGTAGAATAAAATACGTCGGAAGGCTGTTGTTACTGCAACAGAAAGCAGCTAGACACAATTAGGAATACTTCTTTGAAAAAGGAAACTATAGGTTTTGTAATTATTGTTGTATTATTGTTAGAATATGCCAAAGCTGCTAGAAAACAAAGAGCTTCTGCGTTAAGAACTAGCTCAGTTACCTTCAGCAGAGACAATTCTGGCTGGGACGTCCATTTCCCACTTAATATGGAGGATGTATTTACAAAAGATTTCCGCCAAAAGACTGCCTCAGTTAAAAAGAAAAACAATCAGTAATATTATATGAAGGACAGTATTGAATAAATAGCTGCAAGACGGTTAAAGGTTTCATCATGTTTTTGTAAAAACGCAAAGACACTTAAGCTGAAAGTTAATCACATAAATAAATGTAAGGTTAAAATGTGATTACAGAACCATGAGCTTTAAAGCCAGCTTCCAACGAACCATAAGAATTATGCATGGTCTTTTCTGATTCAAAAAATGCTCCGAACTTTACTGTTGTTTACCAAACAGCGAATCGCTTAGGAAAAAAATTGTTCCAATCCGCTATATATCTTCACTGTTAACATCCTAACAGCCTTAATAGCTTAATATTGAAGGCATTTTATATACTAAAGTTTTACCATTGGAAATCGATGGCCCATTAAATAAATACAATTCTTACAGCGATATACATGCTCACAATCGCACAAAGGACGCAGCAAGCACGCATAAGCGCTGCGAGATCAAAGCAGAAGGCTCGTTTGCCGCGCGCCAAACGCTTCAAGGTGCAATAAATAATCAGCAAATCGTTTGGCAGAATCTATGCGACCGAATTCAAGATGGGTTTGCAAAAGTAAAATGCGCGCATGTACTATGTGTGTAGTATACGCTTTAACTAATGGTACCTTAAAGAGTTGTCTTAACGTACAAAAGCAATTTCAGGAATTGGTTTGGAAATGAAGAATGGTTTATAGAATTACGAAAATGAATATGAAAAGAGGAAACGTGGTTCAATGGTGAGATCAAAAGGAACAGGAAAGACGTAACAGGAATAAATCAAAATGGTACAATATGAATCTTTAAAGTATTAGCCAACTGAAATTTGAATACTTCTCCATCTTCCTGACAATGTATGGACTCCATCCCAAAAGAACTGTGCCTCCTTATCTGCCAAGAAAGATTGAAGTCATTTTTTACATCTGTTTGATTTGTGCCCTATTCTAAAGAGAGCGTTCTGCATCGACCCGCCTAAATGGTAGTTAAAAGACACAAAGTTTGGATTTTAAGACCGGTGAGGCTTAAGGCTAGGCCTCTTTTATCCTAACCGGCTTTAACCGGTTCTGCAATAAGAGACAGAGTTGCCATGATGTAAAATTATTTTAATTGATTAATTGTTATTGGTTCCCTGTTCCCTATTTATGGATCATCCGGTTTTAAATGCATAACCTTCAGATTTCACCAATTATAAAATATTATCAGACGTCATGGATTTTCGGCTTTGTCTTATTTTGGCTGATTCTCTATAAATGATTTTTTTCCTCTGGAGTTAATAATGGATTCATATTTCATTACCAGTCACAGTCTAATGCAAACGCCATTTTCTTTGCTTTTGAATGAATCTGGCTACTTTTAAGCGTTTTGAAATGCTACTTGCAGTAACTCATATTCAAATATTTTATGCCGCCGAATACGTTCTTTATCTTTTAAACTAAAGTCACCACTTTAGCGCTTGCAAACCACTTTTAACATGTTCATGGTCAGCAGGTGTGTCCTCACGCTAGTCTTCAACAAATGATGATGACTTGCATCTAAGATTTTTCCCATTTTAAAATAAATAAGAAGTTTCCCTCAAAAATATTTTTTCAGACACAAAATTCGCCATTTTTGAGTGAAAAATTACAACTATTCACGCTGAAAACGGCCACAATGACAGAAAGTAGTCAACGGATATTCGGTATATTAGAACAATGGAATAATAATCAATTAAGACATCTTTTGGAAAGCCCACAAGAGCACAATCATAGTTTCAAAAGGTAAGGAAGGTAGAAACTGTGTATAGATTATACATTTTTTCTTCATAATTACAGTGAAGAATTTTCGATAGAAAATGTATTCGAAGCAGTTGCCAAAGTGAAGCACCACCTTTTTATTTTTCATTAGTCATATATTTAACAGATCATAACTTATACGGCATTTGATGTAGACTCTCATAAAAAATGTAACTCATACGCCAAGTTGTAATTTACTGATCACAGTATACATATGTATATCATTCATCGCACTACACATTTTAAAAATGTTAGATTATCACTCATACGCCCCTGTTCGAACATTATTGCTGAATGTAACTCATACGCAACGTAGCATCTGTGTGATATAAAATATGTAATGAGAAGTATCACTCACTGATGGATTGCGTTTCGTGGATCCCTCGTTAAAAGTTCAATATTGGTGGAGCTATCTACGACAATTTGTATATCACAAAGTATTGAAAATAATAAAATCGGTGCAATTTTTATTAAAATTTAGTAAATTCAAACAGTACAGTGATTGTTTTTCAATGGCTGCAAGTAAACATGGAAACTTTCTCTAGTTTTCTTTCGACATTTTATGAAACAACATTGACGAAAAATTAAAAAAATAATAAAGCAAAACTATTTTTAGCATCTTTGTTTCAAAAACTCGATTTATTTTGAATAAATACAGGCGTGATAATTATTGAACGGCGATCCATCAATCGTCAATACGAATCACAATCCAAATATCACAAAAATTGAACATGTGGTAGGGTCCATACACTCCATAAATTTTTAGCGTATCACTCACAGACGGAACTATTATTAAATGTATGTACCTCATACGCCACATCACACTTACATCATAAAATATCACTCATATGGCAAGTAGATGCATATTTCACACTATCGCCAATTGCACTAATACGCCATGTCACACATCTCTATGCAGGCATCTGGAAACTTCATACAAGGATTATAATAAAGGCTGATTTTTTAGGAGCTTGATAACTTTTTTTAAAAAAAACGCATAAAATTTGCAAAATCTCATCGGTTCTTTATTTGAAACGTTAGATTGGTTCATGACATTTACTTTTTGAAGATAATTTCATTTAAATGTTGACCGCGGCTGCGTCTTAGGTGGTCCATTCGGAAAGTCCAATTTTGGGCAACTTTTTCGAGCATTTCGGCCGGAATAGCCCGAATTTCTTCGGAAATGTTGTCTTCCAAAGCTGGAATAGTTGCTGGCTTATTTCTGTAGACTTTAGACTTGACGTAGCCCCACAAAAAATAGTCTAAAGGCGTTAAATCGCATGATCTTGGTGGCCAACTTACGGGTCCATTTCTTGAGATGAATTGTTGTCCGAAGTTTTCCCTCAAAATGGCCATAGAATCGCGAGCTGTGTGGCATGTAGCGCCATCTTGTTGAAACCACATGTCAACCAAGTTCAGTTCTTCCATTTTTGGCAACAAAAAGTTTGTTAGCATCGAACGATAGCGATCGCCATTCACCGTAACGTTGCGTCCAACAGCATCTTTGAAAAAATACGGTCCAATGATTCCACCAGCGTACAAACCACACCAAACAGTGCATTTTTCGGGATGCATGGGCAGTTCTTGAACGGCTTCTGGTTGCTCTTCACCCCAAATGCGGCAATTTTGCTTATTTACGTAGCCATTCAACCAGAAATGAGCCTCATCGCTGAACAAAATTTGTCGATAAAAAAGCGGATTTTCTGCCAACTGATTTTGGTAATAAAATTCAATGATTTGCAAGCGTTGCTCGTTAGTAAGTCTATTCATGATGAAATGTCAAAGCATACTGAGCATCTTTCTCTTTGACACCATGTCTGAAATCCCACGTGATCTGTCAAATACTAATGCATGAAAATCCTAACCTCAAAAAAATCACTCGTTACAAATGAAGGCCAAATAAAACGAACGTTAGAGTGGTAAAATGCTTGAAATACACTTACTGTTGTTGTTCATGTGGTTCAAATGGCTAGTGTTTTTGTAGTTGCCTGAAGTCAGAAGTCCATTTTTAGTTCTTTATCTTTTTTACTGCGTCTTGAGCTTCTACATTTGTCATTGGTTGCTGTTTCTGCTCACATCACCCACAATATTGTAGTAGTTTGGATTTTAATGACACAATAACGCGCCAACATTACTAAGCCGAAGACAGTGTTGCCATCAGAGCAGTTGTTCTTGTTGTTTGCTGTAATGACAACTTTACCGAGCCCCAGCTTTCCACTGGGTTAACGTACTAAGTGTAAAAAGGTCAGTTGGTCCTTTACAAAAAAAAAGGGATATGTTGTAATAAAGTAAACACACTCAAGTAGAATTATGGCCAACTAAATGGAAAATGTTCTCATATATTATATGTATACGGTTACTTAAAGACAATGAATAAGGACTGCCGCGTGAAGATTGTGTGAAACTTGTAGAGAAGGCATTGCAAAACGAATAAGTACTGAGGAATTTATTCATGTTTAAGTTCAGAAATAGGATTGGTTAAAAAAATTGAAGTTAGTGGCACGATTACACTTGCAGAAACTCAGCTCAATATTTTAGATATTCACAAAATAATACATATTTTTCCAGAGCTCACAACAGATATTACTATAACTTTTAAATAGAACGGTCACTTTAAAATTGTTTCCTCACCACATCACTTTTTAACGTTCGAAGATATTAAAGTTGTCTAAGCGAGAGTTACATAGAGACGCTATGTCTACTAGAAATAAACTGGAGGCGTTGAAAATAAGGAAGCAATATTTGCTGGGCTGTCATTAGTGACCTATGTATATACTCGTAGATGGAAGGATCTTACCTCAACAGCTGCGAACGCTGATCCTTTGTGTAACTAAACTACAAGAAATGAGTTATAGATTGACAAAAAGTTTCTGAGCTTACACAATGACTTGCTAACAAATACGTTATGGCAGCTAATAACAATTCCAACTGTTTTCCTAGGTTCACCGAAGTAAGCTTGCGATCCTCCATTCATCTGTGGCCTAACTCGTACGAAAGCATGTCGTATTTAGCCGTAACGCGTGTAGGCCTATTGAACAGTGTCCACATAGAAAACTAAGTTAGGCAAATTGCTAAAAGCAAGTAGTTCTGAGCACCTTTTAAGTTCCACTTTGGTTCAGAACGACGATTCAATCACACAAGGTTCTTAGATTCAATTGCAGAGTGTAAAAGTACAATGGAGTACCGGAGATTAATGAGATCATGAGTTACGGTGAAATAAAGAACAAAGTGGAGTGTATAAAATTTGTTAGGAATAAAGATGCAAGTTTTTCTACAAAGCAGAGAGGTCTATTCAAGTTTTCAACGAATATGTTATGCAATAAGTTCCAAAGAGACATAGAGGGCGCTTAAACCTCTACTTATAATACTAATACCCGGATATAAAACCAGATGCAGTTCGACTAGAAGGTTATGCTTTCCATGTTCAAAGATTGTCAGTTCTCAACTATAGGTCGAAATTTTATCTTCGTCTAATGACTAATTTGATGACGGTTGAGGCGACTCCAAATGGACGGATATGAATGATTTAAATGAGAAATTTATAGATAAAGCAGATTTTGATGCAAAAGCTGGTGGTAGAAGCTGACTAAATAGAGGCTTCAGTCTACAAAGAAGAGCAATTTTGAAGCTAAACTAAACTTCACTCATTCAGTAGGAATAGACTACAAAGAGATGACGATAATCTTAACTAGGTCCATTGGATGAAATGGCATACATTTTCTTTTCCATTTCTCAACTAACCATCTCCAGGGGGAGATAAAGAAAGTAATATCACCTAGCAGATTATTTATGTCCAATTTCCAATATAAATTTTTAGATTCACAATCCATTGCCTCTGCAAGTTTTATTTTTTAAATATTCCTCTCGTTATTGTTGTTGTTGGCATAAATTAAGCGCACTTGCAAACTTTGTTGTTTATTTGTGTTTAGGACGCGGCCACGAGTGAAGCTTCAGCAGCCATTTCGCATACATTACACAAATGAGCAAGTCAAGGAATGGAAGCATTGGAGCGTGTTGCTCAGCGTGAACATATATGCGTGTTTGTGTGTTTGCGTGCTAGCACTGGAACGTGCCAGAAATTTTTAATTAAGTTGCTGGTAAAACACTTCATAATTTCTCGGATTATTACTCAGATGTACGCTTTGGATGAACTTCAAATCGAAAAAAATTTAGCCACTACGCCAGAATCACAATTTGTACCGTCAATTTGAACTTGTCGAATCCATTTAATTGTCAGTCGACCCTGGTGATTCCTTATTGTGGAATACAAATTTCTTTTAAAAAATTATCAGTTCTTGGCTGAGGACATAGAACTTCAGGGGTTATCTATGAAATAAAGAATCACAAAACTATAATTTTAGCCATTAATTTGACTTGGGTTCTCAAAGTTTGAAGTTTCTCATTCGATCCTGACAGTCCATCATATATACTATTATTTTAAACTTTTAAGGCTCCAAATTGCCTACATTTGTGTTTCTTTAGCTTCACAAAGCTTTTTTTCGCTTCTTTTCTCTTACCTTCCACATAATTCTCATTATTCTAAACAATTCGCTCTCTTCTTGCAACTCCGGTCCATTTGCATACCTTCCAAACTTTGCTTCAAAGCTATTACAATTCAAAAGACAGGATAAACATTGCAGTCTTACCTCGCACACCAGCAACCAGTCTGCCGCACTTTGTGTGCAGCTGTGGACGTAAGCATGTGGCGCTTAGTTAAAACTTTATATGCCTTGTTGGTGCAGATTTGCCCTCCAAATGTGCATCAACCAAAGCACCTCGGCCGCCATTATGAGCGCCTGCAATCACACACACACACAACTAGGGCACCGATCAAGCTAACTTTCATTTACTTAAAGTACACTTAAATCGCTCATGCAATATTATTCATTGCATTCTACGTTATTAAATCTGTCAATGTGCGTGCTTCTTTAGCTGAGCGGTCTTAAGTGGGTTAATATTTGTAGAGTAGGCCGATAGGCTCATAAAACCGATTTATATTGGCAAAGAAATCAACAGAAACAGAGAGAAACAAAATGGTAAATACCGTACAAAAAATATAAAAGCTGGCGTGTTGAGGAGAGTTTCAGTAGCCGAAGAACTGGAAAGTTTTTGCAAATGAACATTACAAATACAGTACCTAAAAACCAAAATTAAAAGAGCGTGTAGAGATTTAACTTTTGTCTGCCGAGGCCACAAAGGGCAGTTAAATTGGTGGTACAAGAGCAGAGAACTGAAGTTTTGTTAGTCTAAAAGCAAAGAAAAGCTGTGGCCTTAGGTGTAAATAGTTTAAAAACGAGGAACGACCAAACTGGTTCATTATTTTTCAAGAAGGTGTCAGAACATTATTTTGGTCGAAAAACAAAATGGTGGAGAAAGTCCAAACGAATACGATCTCGCTGCCACAAATTGTTTACATTCGTTTTCCTTCCGTAAGAAAAAATATATATTTTAAATTCAGAATTATATGGTCTCATTTTAAACATACTGGTTTCTCCAATTTGGTATCCCCGCAAAGCTAATACGGCTGTGTAAGCTGACGTTGAGCAACACGAAAAGCTCCGTCAGAATCGGGAAGGACCTCTCCGAGCCGTTCGATACCAAACGAGGTTTCAAACAAAGCGATTCCCTATCGTGCGACTTTTTCAACCTACTTCTGGAGAAAATAGTTCGAGCTGCAGAACTCAACAGAGAAGGTACCATCTTCTAAAAGAGTGTACAACTGCTGGCGTATGCCGATGATATTGATATCATCGGCCTCAACACCCGCGCCGTTAGTTCTGCTTTCTCCAGACTGAATAAGGAAGCAAAAAAAATGGGTCTGGTAGTGAACGAGGGCAAGACGAAATATCTCCTGTCATCAAACAAACAGTCGTCGCACTCGCGACTTGGCACTCACGTCACTGTTGACAGTCATAACCTTGAAGTTGTAGATAATTTCGTCTATCTTGGAACCAGCGTAAACACCACCAACATTGTCAGCCTAGAAATCAAACGCAGGATAACTCTTGCCAACAGGTGCTACTTCGGACTAAGTAGGCAATTGAGAAGCAAAGTCCTCTCTCGACAAACGAAAACCAAACTCTATAAGTCACTCATAATTCCCGTCCTGCTATATGGTGCAGAGGCTTGGACGATGTCAACAACGGATGAGTCGACGTTGCGAGTTTTCGAGAGAAAAGTTCTGCGAAAGATTTATGGTCCTTTGCGCGTTGGCCACGGCGAATATCGCATTCGATGGAACGATGAGTTCTACGAGATATACGACGACATTGACATAGTTCAGCGAATTAAAAGACAGCGGCTACGCTGGCTAGGTCATGTTGTCCGGATGGACGAAAACACTCCAGCTCTGAAAGTTTCGACGCAGTACCCGCCGCGGGAAGCAGAGGAAGAGGAAGACCTCCACTCCGTTGGAAGGACCAAGTGGAGAAGGACCTGGCTTCGCTTGAAATATCCAATTGGCGCCATGATGCGAAAAGAAGAAACGACTGGCGTGCGGTTGTTAACTCGGCTATAATCGCGTAAGCGGTGTCTACGCTAATTAAGAAGAAGAAGGTTTCTCGAAAATATTTGCTAAGCAAAGCTAAACAAATGTACTCGTATATCGAATGTTTTTTATCAGGATGTGCACACTTTTATTTTGAAACCAAATAAGAAAACTTTTGAGTCGAAGTGCACAACCCATCCGACAAAACCCGAACCAAGATATTGAAAGACTTAAAAGGCTAAACGAGTTTCTCTGTTTTCTGTCTCACTCTTTTCGTGAGGATAGAAAATTCCCTTAGGACACTCTTACTGCTGTTATAGATTGTGAAACAGGCCTGGAAATTAAGACTTAGGTCGACGCCTTGAAAGAGGTCAACAGACATACATATCTTGGTTTTAAACGAACCACCTTTAGTTGAAAAAACAATCTTCGAAAGAATGAGTTGAAGGAGAGTGACAATGAGCTTCTTTATGCAAGACTTAAAGCGTGTACGGAAACCTTTGTGGGGGGATATATTGTCAGAAGCTCTGTATCAACTTCAGTTTCACACTTCCTTACTATTTAGTCTCTTTTTTATTTATTTAATTGAATGTATAAGAATGCAGGCATAAATTTATCGCTGATGGTGTTTACTAGCTAGAAGTGAATCTGCGACACACTGTACAGTTGGGTGAAATGAGGAAAATGTTGAAAATGGGTAATAACTGTGCGCCTTGTGTAATAACAAAATCCAACTCAGCCAATTTAGTGACAGCTGTGCTCCTTACCATGGAATTGATTAAGCTGCTGTTGCTTCAGACATTTCTCTCACTCTCTTTCTCTCTGGTGACTTTTTCTGCCTCAACTGTCACTGTTGAGAGTTGACATATAGTAGCATAAGTCTAATAGGAAATTAAATTATTTATTTATGAAGTCAACGCCGAGACGGACGAAAGAACAAACAAGTGAGTTTATTAAAATATAAGCAAGCGATGTTGACTAAAAAAGATGACAAACCGTAGCAATCACAAAATGTTGATAAAAGTGAGTAGACGGAATACTACCACTGACGGTATACAGTAGCGGTCAAATATCAGTGGCCAAACAAACACCAATAACTAAAAGTAGTTATCCGAATAAAATATATGCATGTAGAATTAAAGCAGTTAACAACGACACGAATAAATTAAATATTTATTTTGAAATAAGTGGCAACGCTGTAATTTCGTTTTAGTTTTGCTGAATAATTATGAAAACACTTTTTGTGCAAAATTAGGGTGAACATTTTTTACCAAAATAGTAAGCAATTTTTGTAAAAAAAAATATATGGCAACACTATAAAAATATTTTCAAATAATTAAACTATAATCTTTTCCCACATTAATATTTAAACAGTTAATTAGTTAAAAAATATTTACTTTCTAAAAACACGTTGGCAACTCTAAAAATTTAATGACTGAATTTTTCTAATTTCACTGGTTAACAACATTTTAATATTATTTGCAAAATTAGTGTGTAAATTTCGGACAAAAATAGTAAGATTGTTTTGTAAAAAATATATGGCGACACTATTTTTCTTCATTTAACTTTAATGTTTTGTTTGCCACATTAATTTTTAAACTATTAATTAGTTAAAATTATTTTAATATAAAAAATGATTTGCAACTCTAGAATTTTAATTAATAAGTTTAATTCGCGACTA
>NC_064305.1:29270608-29313978 GCF_023373825.1 Bactrocera dorsalis
CAGATCACGTATTTCAGACATGGTGTCAAAGAGAAAGATGCTCAGTATGCTTTGACATTTCATCATGAATAGACTTACTAACGAGCAACGCTTGCAAATCATTGAATTTTATTACCAAAATCAGTGTTCCGTAATCCGCTTTTTTATCGACAAATTTTGTTCAGCGATGAGGCTCATTTCTGGTTGAATGGCTACGTAAATAAGCAAAATTGCCGCATTTGGGGTGAAGAGCAACCAGAAGCCGTTCAAGAACTGCCCATGCATCCCGAAAAATGCACTGTTTGGTGTGGTTTGTACGCTGGTGGAATCATTGGACCGTATTTTTTCAAAGATGCTGTTGGACGCAACGTTACGGTGAATGGCGATCGCTATCGTTCGATGCTAACAAACTTTTTGTTGCCAAAAATGGAAGAACTGAACTTGGTTGACATGTGGTTTCAACAAGATGGCGCTACATGCCACACAGCTCGCGATTCTATGGCCATTTTGAGGGAAAACTTCGGACAACAATTCATCTCAAGAAATGGACCCGTAAGTTGGCCACCAAGATCATGCGATTTAACGCCTTTAGACTATTTTTTGTGGGGCTACGTCAAGTCTAAAGTCTACAGAAATAAGCCAGCAACTATTCCAGCTTTGGAAGACAACATTTCCGAAGAAATTCGGGCTATTCCGGCCGAAATGCTCGAAAAAGTTGCCCAAAATTGGACTTTCCGAATGGACCACCTAAGACGCAGCCGCGGTCAACATTTAAATGAAATTATCTTCAAAAAGTAAATGTCATGAACCAATCTAACGTTTCAAATAAAGAACCGATGAGATTTTGCAAATTTTATGCGTTTTTTTTTTTAAAAAAAGTTATCAAGCTCTTAAAAAATCACCCTTTACAATTGTTGCTGCTAGGATTTATTATTGTTGTGTTTGTTGCTGTTGTTATTTTTACCAATGACACCGTTGTCAATGTGGATATTCAGCCCAAGATCCCTTGCTAGTTGACTTTGCTTAACAGCAGACTTGCACGTGCATATTTTTGCATGCGCAAACAATTGGGTTAAGTGTCAGCAAATTTGTATTGCTACCTTGGAATTGATTGTCATAACATGCATTGTTACTGTTGCTTTAACTGTTTTTTTCAGCTATTGCTGGTTGGTTTGTTGTATTGGCTGGCTGGCTGGTAGGCAGAATATGGTGCATGCCCATATACATACATATGTGTATTCTACTATATTTGTCTTCGTTTTCCTTGGTTTGCTTTCTGGTTTTTACTGAGTCGTGTCAAAAACATTCAATATTGAAACAAGTCCATCAAACGAAGCAGTCTATTAATACAGCAAAATCATTGGAAAATAATACCTCAGTAAACATGCATGTGCGCTACAGTTTGTTTGTGTGTGAGGTAGCAAGGCCATAGGAATGCAAACAAAATCAGAAGTTGTCTTATTTTTGCAGTAACCTCGTTTGCCTGCAATCAAAGTATGGCCACCCCACTCTGTCTCTTCATATTTACTATTATTTCTCTTAACTATGCATGCTTTGAAGCTGCGTACACACTGTTACATACATACAAACCCAATCCATATCATTCACAGTGTGCCTGATTCATGATTGTCAAGGTTTTCAGGTCATGAATATTGCAATGAAACATTCACTTAACGAACGAAATACTGTAAAATTTATGCAAAAGGACATTTGCCGACAAATTGTTTATTTTTGAGTGTGTATGCGTATACGTTTTTTTTTATAGTAGGGGGAAGCTTCGAAAGCAGGATTTCGGAACTTTAATCCACTAAACGTAACTTACTCCCAACTCAAGACTCTCTCACGGAACCACCGATTTAGTATTACTTTGTGGGAGGGACAGGACAGGACATTTAAGTCCTCCTACTCTGCTGTCCGGACGGATGCACGCCTAATTTGTTGAAAAGGTCTCAGTTTTGACATTATGGATGCCGACGCTTCGTTGACAGCTTTCCATTTATCAGTCGACTGACACATGAGTGTCGTTAAATTATCGACTGAAAGACTACCACCTAGTGTGGTGTTTAGTCTTTCCCTTGTATTTGAAAATCTAGGGCAATAATATAATACATGTTCAGAGTCTTCCATCTGCCCTGTACACGTCGGACAGTTTGGACTTATGTCATTGTGGAATCTGTAAAGGTAGCTTCTAAAGCACCCATGTCCACAAAGCATTTGGGTCAGATTATCCACGAGTGGATGTCCGGTATAAGTCGGTGGGTCCAACGCCCTTTGGATGAGGAATTCCACCGCTCCTGCCACATTTTAACGCTCTTGTTTCCTCTCCTCGGTCTTTGCCGGTACTGTTTTAGGCGCCGATAGATGATATAAACGCTCGAGTTCATCACTCTGGATGTCAGTGGGTGGAATGCTGGCTAATACTTCAGCAGTGTCGGTTGATGTAGTCCGGAAAGCACTTATTACTCGAATTGCAGAAGGCCTATGCACCGCCATTATTTGTTTGGCATACGCTTTTGTATTCATTGCCTGTATCCATACTGGTGCTGCGTACAGTATTATGGAACTCATTGCTTTCGCTATTAAGAATCGCCGGCTGGAACGCACACAGCCTGTGTTGGTCATCATTGTCGACAGTGCGTTGTAAATTTTGGGAATAATCCAGGTGTTCTTTGAATTTTAATTTAGAATCCAATATTACTCCCAGTAATCTCGCACTCCCCTATGGTGAGCTCTATTTGTTCTTCTACCTTTCTGGTGCTAATAAGTAAAACTTCAGTTTTTTGCTCCGCTCACAGAAGAGAACCAGTGCCGTAGATCATTTACGCATTCACTGCATTTGCTTCTTAGGTCGACTAATTGTTATGCCACTGCTACTACCATCAGATCGTCCGCATAAACTATTAGTTTCACATCTTTTGGTTGCTGCCTTCTTAGCACCCCGTCATACATGAGGTTCCATAACAGCGGGCCTAACACTGACCCTTTGGGTACTCCACTCGAGATAGAATAGCTCTTGGCTCCTTCGTTCGTATCATAAATCAGCCTTTTATTTTTAAAATAACTCGTTATAATGTTTGTGAGGTATTCTGGGGGGCGAATTTGTTCCAGGGTTTTGATTATGTGTGCCCATTTTGCCGTGTTGAACGCATTCTTGACATCCAGGGTGATCAGCGCGCAATACTTTTTCGTGCCACCTTTCCATCTTTTCCCACTTACTGCACATTTCGCAGTATCGACGACTTCTCGTAGTACGTCAATGGTGGATCTCTTTTTTATTTATAAAGCCGTATTGTCTCTCTGATAATGTGCCGGCTTTCTGGATTACTGACTCCAAGCGGTTTCGTATTATACTTTCGTATACTTTACCCATTGTGTCGAGCATACACAAAGGTCGGTACGATGAAGGTTCTTCAGGTGGTTTCTGTGGTTTTGGGAGCAGAACCAAACGTTATACTTTCTACGAGTCGGGGAATACCTCTTCCTTTAAACAAGCGTTGTACATTTTAGCGAAAACTCGGGGTATTAAGCTTATGGCTTCCTTCAGAGCTCTGTTTGGTATGCCATCCAATCCAGGCGCTTTGGTGTTTTTGATTTTCCTTGCTATTGCCAATAGTTCGTCTTCCGTGACTAACGGGGGTGACTCTACAGCTTCGTTTCGTCGCTTGGCATATGAAATCCGGTCGTGTTTCGGGAATAGTGTTTCAACGACCTTTCCCATAAAAGAGGCATGTTTAGGTTGCTGCTGCTTGTTTTTAAATCTGGACATACATATTTTGTATGCAGTACCCCAAGGGTCAAAGCTTGCTTCCTGTGTATACGTGCTGTAGCAAAATGCTTGTGCGCTTTGAGCTCACTTGATAAGAGAAAAAACTTTTGACTTTTCACACGAAAACGGTAACGCAAGTACTGAAATGGTGCAGCAGCAGAAGATATGCAAGGTAAGGCAGAGCGTAGCAAAACAAACAAACACACTATTATTATCAGCAAGTGTCATTTATCGCCTTTTCTATAAATTTTCCCCAATAACTCCAGACTTCTGGCCGTAACTACTAAAAAAATAAAGTAAACATTTTTATAATTTTTTATTTTCATTTTATTTATTTATTTAAATGACACTTTTTTGAATAAAGACAAATAAAAACAAATAGAAATTGTAATTCTTAATTTTTCTAAATTTGTTTCATCAAAATCGGACAAGTGGTTTGCGAAAAAACATCAAGATAAGGAAAAAATTTAAAACGTCATAAAAAAATGACACATACGAACGTCAAACCCTTTGAGGGTTTTACTATACTGACCTACCATCTTCCTGACTTGGAATTTCTCACCCCCCAGATTAGCTGTTGTACTGTGTTATTGGAGTTCTATTGGCCTACATAAACAATTTGAAGGTAAGTACACATAGCATGCGATTTATTAATTTCGTACTTAAAGAGAGTAGGAGAAGATTGTTAATATGATAGTTCTTACTATAAACTTGAAAATTTGCAGTAACGATGTTCAATATATACCAAGTTTTCCATTTAAATTTATTAAAGTTTAAATAATAAGATAGATATCAAGTCACGGCTACCAAAAATCTAACATATTCAGAGAATTTTTAAAAACAATATTTTATTTTTCAATAAATACAAAATGATACATACAAATATGACTGAACAATCCTTTCGAAATTCGGAATTTTGTATTTAATGAGAAAAAGTAACAAAACTTAACTTATAAAACAAAAAAATCGTTAACTTCAGAGGTGCATTTCTTATAGCATGCCATAAAATGGTATAAAAGAGCTTTATCCTGTTCCGCCTATATGCTACAGTATTCCGAACTAAACCGTTTCTCCAAATAGGATACCGTTGCCTTGGACAATAATCTGTACTAATAACCTTTATCTTCAAATAAAAAAGTTGTTCATTTGATCTTTCAGTTCTTCTTCAGTGATCTTCTTCTTCTTTACTGGCATAGAAACCGCTAGGTTATAACCGAGTTAACAACAATGCGCCAAACGTTTCCACTTTCCGCAAGTTGGCGCCAACTGCAGAGTCCAAGCGAAGCCAGGTCCTTATCCACCTGGTCCTTCCAACAGAGTGAAGGTCTTTCTCTATCTCTGCTTCCCCCGGGCGGGAACAGTGCCGAATACTATCAGAGCTGGAGTGTTTTCGTCCATTCGGACAACATGAACTAGCTAGCGTTTTTTAATTCGCTGAACTATGTCAGAGTCGTCGTATATCTCATACAGCCAATCGTTCCATCGAATGCGATATTTGCCGCGGCTAACGGGCAAAGGGCCATAAATCTTTCGCAGAACTTTTATCTCGAAAACTCCTCTACACCATATAGCAGGACGGGAATTATGAGTGACTTATAGAGTTTGGTTTTTGTTTGTCGAGAGAGGACTTTACTTCTCAATTGCCTACATTGTCCGAAGTAGCAACGACTTCGAAGTTATGACTGTCAACATTGACGTGGGTGCCTAATAACGAGTGCGACCCCTGTTTGTTTGATGACAGAAGATATTTCGTCTTGCCCTAGTTCACCACCAATCCCATTTGCTTCGCTGCCTTATTTATTCTGGAGAAAGCAGAACTAACAGCGCAGTTCTTAAGGGCAATGATGTCAGCATACGCATGCAGCTGTACACTCTTATAGAAGATTGTATTATACCTTCTCGGTTTAGTCCTGCAGAACGAATTATTTTCTTCAGAAGAAGGTTGAAGATATTACATGAAAGAGAGTCACCTTGTCTGCAACCTCGTTTGGTATCGAACGGCTCGGAAAGGTCCTTCATGATCGTGGCCGAGCTTTTGGTGTTACTCAACGTCAGTTTACACAGCCGTATTAGTTTTGCGGGGATATCGAATTCAGACATCGCGGCATAAAGGCAGCTCCTTTTCGTGCTGTCGAAAGCAGCTTTGAAATCGACGAAGAGATGATGTGTGTCGATTCTCCTTTCACGGGTCTTTTCCAAGATTTGGCGCAAGGTGATTAGCTGGTCGGATTAAAGTGGGCTTTAATCTTTCACACAATACGCTCGATAGAACCTTATATGCGATGTTGAGGAGGCTTATCCCACGGTAGTTGGCGCAAATTGTGGGGTCTTCCTTTTTGTGGATTGGGAAGAGCACACTTAAATTCCAATCGTTGGGCATGCTTTCGTTCGACCATATTTTACAAAGAAGCTGTTGCATGCTCCTCGTCAGCTCTTCACCGACGTGTTTGAATACCTCGGCCGGCAATCCATCGGCCCCACCGAGTACTGCTACGTCAACTCCATCGTCATCGATTTGGAATTCGGGTTCACCTCTTCAGTTGTTGACGAGCACTCTCAGAGGGCAGGAGTGCAAGTCGAGTAGAAAATCGTTTGACTGTCTGTTGTGATTGTAACTTCTCGACGTTGAACCTTCCTTGTGTTTGTTGATCTGCGTTTGTTGCTGCACAAAGGCGGCTGCGAGTTTTGGCTCCAGCAAGATAGTGGTCCGAGTTGATGTTAGCAGCGTACGCACGTCTAGAATACTGGAGACATGTACTGCGTTTATCACAGCATTATTGATCTGGTCGGTGGCTTTTCGATCCGGAGACAGCAAGGTAGCTTGAAGAACTTTCATGTGCTGGAATCTAATTTACAGATAACCATATTTCGGACCCCGGCGAAGTCGATCAACCTCAACCCTCAACTGTTGCGCCAAAGATACCTTATTTGCTCATCCTGGCGTTAAAGTCGGCTTCCACCACGAATCCCACACCGAATTTGCGTTCCTTTATATGGCCATTGTAGTAAATGCCACAAGGACCTACTCATGTCAGTCCTTGTCCCGTCCATCGCACTTCTAGAACGGCGGTGATGTCAGCATTCACTCTAACGAGGACTTCAATCAGCTGGGCAGCGACACCTTTCCAATTAAGGGACCGGACATTCCACGTGCATGCCCTCAATTCGTAGTCCTTATTTCGTTTCATGGCGTTCGTCATCAAAAGTGGGGTCTCTCATCCGAGGCTGATTGCTAGTTTTCATTGGGGGTGTTTTTTTACGTGACAGGTCCCAAATCTAGCACACAAAGAAATGTTTCGCCTTCTGCTTTTAGTTCGCCTTCAGACGGATGTTCTTAGGCTACCCAGAAGATACTTGGTCAAAGACCGGAAGTCATGAGCTGCTTGAGCCGTTGAATCGTTTCTGCCCACCCCCAAGTGAATGGTAATCAGAGAACTATCCTGTGAACTTCTACACATGACTCTATTCTCCATATATAAAATATAGTGAACTGATATTGGTGGTTCCGACAAATAAATAGCTCTTTGGAAGAAAGGAGCGTTTGCAATATTTCATCTCAATCGATATCTCAAAAGCTGAAAGGACAGATGACACATATTACGAAATCAACGCTGCTCATAATGCTGACCATTTATATACATGTACGTATACATAACGAAATCGACTCATTATAACGGGTGATTTTTTGAGGTTAGGATTTTCATGCATTAGTATTTGACAGATCACGTGGGATTTCAGACATGGTGTCAAAGAGAAAGATGCTCAGTATGCTTTGACATTTCATCATGAATAGACTTACTAACGAGCAACGCTTGCAAATCATTGAATTTTATTACCAAAATCAGTGTTCGGTTCGAAATGTGTTCGCGCGCGTGTTTTGTTCAGCGATGAGGCTCATTTCTGGTTGAATGGCTACGTAAATAAGCAAAATTGCCGCATTTGGGGTGAAGAGCAACCAGAAGCCGTTCAAGAACTGCCCATGCATCCCGAAAAATGCACTGTTTGGTGTGGTTTGTACGCTGGTGGAATCATTGGACCGTATTTTTTCAAAGATGCTGTTGGACGCAACGTTACGGTGAATGGCGATCGCTATCGTTCGATGCTAACAAACTTTTTGTTGCCAAAAATGGAAGAACTGAACTTGGTTGACATGTGGTTTCAACAAGATGGCGCTACATGCCACACAGCTCGCGATTCTATGGCCATTTTGAGGGAAAACTTCGGACAACAATTCATCTCAAGAAATGGACCCGTAAGTTGGCCACCAAGATCATGCGATTTAACGCCTTTAGACTATTTTTTGTGGGGCTACGTCAAGTCTAAAGTCTGCAGAAATAAGCCAGCAACTATTCCAGCTTTGGAAGACAACATTTCCGAAGAAATTCGGGCTATTCCGGCCGAAATGCTCGAAAAAGTTGCCCAAAATTGGACTTTCCGAATGGACCACCTAAGACGCAGCCGCGGTCAACATTTAAATGAAATTATCTTCAAAAAGTAAATGTCATGAACCAATCTAACGTTTCAAATAAAGAACCGATGAGATTTTGCAAATTTTATGCGTTTTTTTTTTAAAAAAAGTTATCAAGCTCTTAAAAAATCACCCTTTACTTCAATTTTTTTAATATTTTTTCTCTTACTATTTTTCGGTATTTTATATGTAACAAGCTTTTTTGGTGGCACAATATTTTGGTATTCTGCTGTAGCTGGTAGCGCCACCAGTGTTGGTTGTGATTGTTATGTGCATTTCGATGAAAAATTCATGAAATATTTTTCGCGGTATATCTATATGCATATATGTAGAACAGCAACAAAAAAATTGTAACAAACAACAACAAAATGCGAAAAATGTGACAACAAAAACAGTGTTATGCTGGGGCTACATTTTCTCTGCCCGCTTTTTTTCGCTTTTTCTCTCGTTCAACAACTTCTCTTGTAGTTGTTGTTGTTGTGCATAGTTAATGAGCGAAACATATCGCAAAAAATAGTTCCAATAAAGCGTAGCTATAAAAAAATCGGCTAAAGCATCAGTTGACACCAAGAAGCGTGTGGTGAAAAAGTTGTTAAACGCTGCAAGTTGTCAGGGAGCGAATGCTCGTTGTGCCACAAGGGGATTCGTGTGATTACACAAGCGAGTTGACACACATCAAATATATAACAGTTTATAAATAACAGCATATTTAACAGTTACTTTTGGTTACCCAAATTGAGCTGAGTGCGCCCAAAGTGGTGGAGCGGCAAAGGGGACGGCGTTGACGTGGCATATAATTGAAAAATCTTTCCCATAACGATGCGCAAGTAACGGTAATGAAATGTGCTCACAGCAAAATTAATATGACTGTTTAGAATTAAATTTTTTAAGGATTTATGTTTATGCTAGATGGAGTTTTTTCGGAGTTTTAAACTCTAATTAAGGTCTTGCGGAGTTTTAGCCGGCTATGAGGTTCAGAACTTTATGAAAAAAATATTATTTTGTTAAAAGCTTCGTCAGAAGCTCAACAATAGTGAGTGTCTCAGACAGACTACTATAACAAAGATCAGGTATTCACTGAGTTGCTGAGTAAGTTCGAATTTGATTATCACCCAGGGCTGAGAGCGGCTGCATGCAGTTGGCGCTCATCTAACCTTATTTTTAATCAACTCCTATACAATGGAAGATAACGAGAAGCAGCGCCAATAAAGTAATGATTTCCAAAGAAGAATACTGCTTAACGAGCCTTCATATGTATAGTAGCCATTTTTCTGAAACTAACGAAAGTCTTCAGTTCTTTCAAAGAACAGTTGAAACTACATACGTTCTAGTTGGGATCCAACTTTGGCTTCTCATGGTTCTGAAATGCAGTCTAAAATTCTTGTTATGTTTTAACGACGCCTGTAGACTGAAAGAACATCTTACATACACGACTTAAGATATATTGCGCCCTCCCCTCTGTAATCACGACTGACATAAATCCAACACACTGAAAATTCCCGAATCTTGCTGGATGCTATTGAGGCCATCTAATTCCTATTCAAATACATAGATCCAAAGGCTTTGATCCTGCGTCTACAGATTGCCGTGCATTTTAGTATCAGGCGTTCGGGAGTTTACGCCGCCATGTCGCAGAACCGGTAATTTGCACAAGACACTAACCCTCTATAAAATAGGTGAAAAATTTGTCTCTCGGAAGTTTGCTATCACTGATTTTGCTTGGCGCATGCCTGGACACACCGACTTATAACAAAAGCTTCTGCTTGAAAAATGCTCCGAAAACGTCCCATAAGAATAGAAAGTTTGGTGCGCGATTCTGCGATCCCTTCACAAATTCTTTCGAAGTTATCGAGCCGTTAGTATACCACTTAAAAGTGCTATTCCTAACCAATAAATCAATCATAGAGTCATTTCATTCATTCTTGCTGCCAAGGGTAACTTTAAACTTTTTTATGAAGTTTACCCTTTTGGTAATGCTGTCCCTCGTGTGAAGGGCCAGTGGTATGGTATCATTTAGGGCCTTATTTTCTTGGGACGAGAAAACCTTCCCTCTGTCAAACTCTACTGCTGTCATTTGAAGCAAAGCCTTAGTAGATCAGTAATTAAGTCTATTTTCTTTGTCTCTCCTCTTAATCGGGGTAGCTTATTTAGGTGTGAGTCTCCTGGCACAACTCCGTCTTATCTTATAATCTTACAAAACAATATTTAATTGATTTTTGCATCCTACTTTTTGCGGTTTTAATCTGGTATTAGATCAGCATTGGTTGCTTGTGTAATTATTTAATAATTAATATTAATATTGTGAAATAAAAGAGGGTCGTTAACTCTATACTAAGAGCTCTTGGGTTCTTGTTATTTTTACTTTTTCTTTGCAAAGTTTTTGCTGATAAAACCCTCGTACTTTTGACGTTATTGACAACATTTTTAGGCTTGGTAATTAGCTTTTCCCTAACGAAACCGCAGCAAACAAAAAATTAATGACGATGAAAGACAGAACGGAAGAGTAAAGTACAATGAGGAGTAAAAACATGTTGGAAGGGAAATGCAAATTAATGAAAAAAAGGAAAGATGGAAAGAGCGAAGAAGACTGCTATTGAGAGTGTGAGAGTGCATGTCAGCAACAAGAGTTGTAGAGAAACACAAACAATAAGTAGTAGTAAGTAGTAGACCATTAATGCTAGAAACAACTTGCAACTTGACTTCATGCTGCTGCCACTTAGAAGCTACATCAATGTGGAACTCTCTGCCACTTTTAAGTGGCAACTACTCTGAAACTTTTAACGCGTACAGCTGTTGGCGCAACGACGCACCGATAAAGCAGGAAGGAGCATAGGGATGCCATGCTGATTGACAATGTTTTGACGCGATTTTTCAACAGCAAAATTGTTGTGGTTTTGTTGTTACCTGAGTACGTTGTTGCCGTCGTTGCAAGGCAATGTAGGTTTGATTAAGTTAGCCACATTAAAATTTGTGTGGCAAGTAACAAAAACAAAGTAGCTGTTGTAATGAGTATGAAAGCGTATAGTTAAGGGGGAGCTTTTACTCCAGTACAACAGGAATAATAACAACGGAGATCTTAACTAATCTATACCGTATGGAGAAAACAAAGCTACTTTTTCAAACTGGGGGTCATTCAACTGTAATTATGTCTTTGAATCATGAGCAACAGCTTTCCAATGCGGATCTGTGATCTTGCGGAATCAAAAAAACCTATGAGAACATTGTAGAACTGGTATTAGTTTTTGGATCGTACAGTGCTGTTACAGGTAGGTCTGCATCCGTCTCATTTGGACTGTATAACTCAATGCAAAATTTGCGTATTATACTCTCGATACCTTCAACATATTCACTATAAATAGCAAAGCAGACAACAAGAATTAATAAGGAAAAGTACCAATTTTTAGATATGGTATTTTTTTCTTAAATTTTCAAAGAGAAGAGATTTCGTTTCCAGCTGCCACCTTTTTTCATGGCAAACTTTATTTGCTTAAGCTGAATACGTCTTAAGAGTCTATTATCAAAACCGTAAATTACCTTGACGAATTTGGTAAAAGAAATAAAATACTTCCTCCAATTCTTTTAGGTAAACCCTTTGTATAGGTAAATATAAAGCCAGGTTCCCAGTTGGTTCCATATTGCACATGAAGAGCCGGCCTAGAAAGGAAGAAAATAAAGAGCTTGTGTTACTTCTCTGATCTTTTTTAGCAGGTGCTGATGTACTGCTAAGTCACGTTGTGGGGATTATCATAGAACATATTTCTCCGAGATCTCAACCTCAGTAACTCAATAAGGTAGCAAGATAGAAGCTATTGATGTCCAGCTATTCAAATAAACTCGGAAATTTCTAATGCAGCTTGGTACCGTTTTAAACCTCACTCCACCACAATAAATGCATTACCTTCTGCTACAGCAGCCACCTAAAGTCATGACCACAGCAACCAGATGAAGCGTCGAAATCACCAAAAAAACAACACTTCGTCAACAATAGTGAGCAACTGTGCAACTAAATGGCAAACAAGCAACAAGAACTGGCGGTTGTCAACCAACGGCCAACTGTGAGCCATCAGCCATTAAACGACCAGCGTCAAGCGCCAGCTGCTTGTCGCTAGCGTCCGAACAGCGAAACCTTAAACTTCGTCAACGTCACTCTACACTATCTCTAAGTTTACTAAGTACTCGTAATATTCATTCTTATTTTGCCACTTGCAGCCAGTTGCAAGCGTTCGGCAATAGTTTCCAGGCGACTCAATTGTCTCTTTGGGGATATTAACTTTTGTTGACGCGCTTGAATGTTGGTGCAGTAAGCAGTGAGGGTGTGGATAGAATGAACAGCAGGTAAATGGTTTAAGAAATGCAAGGTCGGGTGAGGGATGTTAAAATGTTAATAATTTTGTAATGGTGAAGGAAGAAAGCATTGTAGGAACTTTGCAAGAAATTCGGAAAAGATCGACGTTTAGTTTTTTTTAGTTGACCTCTTTTCTCAGGCGCTTTTAGTGCGAAGCTTATTAGCTAGGCGAAATTGGTTTGATTGTATGGCTAATTTCCACTCTACCTTGGCTATGCATTTGTCCTGCGCCGTTATATGTCACACCGCCAGATCCGTTTTCAACAAGTGCACAGTATTTACCTGTACAGTTACGACATGGGCTCCTTGGGTTGGGCTGTTATTAGTTACAACTTCCTAATCGGTGGATAATTGTATGAGGGTTTTGACTGGAGTACAAAAGATGCTCATGCCACCAACTTGAATTCCAAGTCGATTGGCTCCTCCTTAATGGGCAACTACAATAGTGAGTTAAGAGGTTTCAGACTCCGTTCTACCATACTGATGATTTCATTGCATCTTCCTTCGCAAATGATCGTCTAATCGCTCACAGATTGCTTGACCCTAAGCCTCTGCTTTATTAAGTCGTCTCACTTGATAAAACCACGTCTAATTATATTCCTTTCAGTCACTGTCAAATAAGCTGTGAGTGATTTTGTTCAGCCTAATGCCGTCTAATCTTAAAGACACTGGAAGTATTTCCACTCATTTCTTTAGATGCAGAAAACGATTCGAACTTCATATGAAAACTATGTTTCCTTCAGTTCCCTTTCGTGATTGAAACTCGTATTGAAAGTAGTTACACTACGAAAAACAAAATTCAATTTCAGCAGCGTGAGCAAAGAGAGTGTTCTTCGATTAAAAGTAAGGCTCTCTAGTTGTCTTTGGAAGTGTAGAGAGCTCAACTTAGGTTCAAGGTTAGGCTAAGGTTCAATCTCTGCATGTTTTATTACAACCCATGCTTAACGTCTCCACGCAAATATCACTCGCACGTTCACTAGTATAAGTTACACCTCTTCTTTCCTGGTAATACCAAAACCTTAAAGTGTCCACTTCATTCCATTCCATTCCAGATTTTCCAATTACACTTTAGTGTGCCATTTTCTCGCGTCATTAGCGCGCTCCACTATTGTCACGTGATCTTCGCTTTTGTCATAGAAAGTTATTGCTAATGTGTTTGCGCATTTAAGCACAAACGACCATCGAAGTGCGCACTTTACAAAGTGTTAATGTTATTTTCAGAGTGCGAGTGTGGATTTTCGCCAGTGACCAGTAAAAGTTTGCGAAAGATTCGCTACAAATTTCATTACAATTAATAATTAAGAAAACTTTGTGGGGAAAAGTGCGGCTAACTTTTGATGACGATGGCGAAGAAGTTTCAATAGAGAATATAAAGTTTAAATTTCTAAAGTGAATTTTTTCAGAACATCTAAAGTTTTAACACACATGAAGGTTTGATATTTGACTTTTGAGAAAAGGAGAGTTTTAAGCTTCGTTGCATCGCGCATATATAGTTTCGGCGTATTTAAAATATTGAGTTGTCAAAAAAGTCTTGCGGTATTTTTATTGAATCAATTCGTGTGGCACCCATACATCGAGCTTCTTAGTGACTCCAAGCTTCTTCAAATGGTTTATAACGGTTTGATGACTACTATGCCGGTCTCTTTCGACCAATGCAGCGATTTATCGCAATTTTCGACGAGAGGCCTTCCGGAGCGTGGCGCATCTTCGACCACCTCAACACCAGAACGAAAACGTTGAAACCATCGTTGTGTGGTGGAAATGGAAATTGTATCTGGTCCATAAACTGCACAAATTTTATTGGCGGCTTGAGGTGCATTTTTGCCTTTATCGTAGTAGCACTGTAAAATATACCGTATTTTCTCTTTATTTTTCTCCATGTTTGCGACGCTATAACTCACGAACTACTTAAAAGAAACGACAATCAATCAAACATGTGTTAGCGCGTGAAATGAGCTTTCCAAAAAGGCATAGCATGACCCGGTGGAACGAATATAACTACGCGCTCTCAGCGCCAACTAGCGAAAATACCGCAAGACTTTTGACAACCAATATTCTTCCTATACATGCTTATAAATTCGGGCTCCCGATCCCGTATCTTTTATCCTTATTATTATCTCGAATATTCTTTTCAAGATCTAGCCAACGACCCTGATTATACCACTGGAAGAAACGGGCTTTTCTTAACTTTATTGATTGATATTCATTAAAATGTCAAAATATGGATCTATTTATTGTGAGAAACCTTTAAAACTAACTCGTTTCCTTCGAAAGATCATCTAAGTACATATTCGGCTTATATATTATAGTTTTAAACAGAATGATTCCCTCGCGTCCACCTTCGTCAACCCGGAAAACATGATATAGTCCGCTAATCTGGAAACCGTCGTATTGCTATTTACTTTAAAAAGACAATGAACTTGGGGTACGCAAATGATATTTACGTCATAGACCTTAGCAATAGCGCCGTTAGTTTAACCTTTTTCAAACCTAGAAGAAAAGTGAAAGAAGTTTGTGTTATGGTGAACGAGGTCATTATGGAGTGCCTGGCGACCACAAACAAATGTTCCTCTCGTTTTCTGAACTACGTCACTGTTGACAGCTGTATATTTGAAATATTAAGAACTAGACCTATCCCGGAACCAGAATAAATTCCGCCAAAATCCAAGTCTGGAGATCAAGTGCAAATAAATCATACCAATAGATGCAACTTGTATAATGGTAAGCAATTTAAAAACAAACTCTGTTCTAGAATATCAAAAATTACGCCCTATAAGTCTCTTATTATTCCCGTTCTGTTGTGCGGGAAAAAACTCTTGGTGGATTCGAGAGAGCTTCTTTGGAGACATCCGCGTGATCGATGAGTAACGAAGAAGATGGAATCTCGAATTGTATGAGCTCTACAGCTACGTGGATTTAGAAAAAACAATGCTGGTTAGACCATGTTAAATGCATTTCGATTCGGGAGCCAACTGATGCAACTGTAATGGACAATCCACATTACCTCGGAAAGAATAGAGACGACTGGCGATATTTTGTGTTCTCAGCCCAGACCTACACACGGTTGTTGCCAAAGAACAAATTTAGTTATATTATTGATTGTGCACTATTCAGGCTAGAAAGGTAAAGGAAATGGAAGCTTACATTTGCTGACGTTGAGCGAAAACCGATTTTTTCAAGCTGAAACTCCAACAGGTATCCTGGCGCTGTATGCTGAAATTATCTCTCTCTCCCTGCTCTCTCAAGCTCGCATATCAAAGTCACTTCTTACACTCATCTTAATACTTTGCCTTGTTTGGATTCTCTAAGTAATTATCTTTAATTGGAAGTAAGAAAAACATGCCAACAGGTGAACTTGTAATGAGCTCAAGTTCGTGAACGTTCACTTAAGCCATGCTCAGACAATTCGTTGCCTTTGCGTATGGAACTTAGCGTTATTCCGAAAGATTCTTCTTCTACAAGGTTCAAATTTGTATTACCAATAGCTAGGTCTACCTTAATTTGAGCCTAAGCACATTGAAGTAAGTTTTCCATAACCTTAAATAAAAGAAATTATTAAAATTTTTAATTATAAGCAAATAGTCTTCAATACAACTTAAGCTTTGAGAATGCTTAATTAAAATAGCGTTCGTCAGTTCAAAAGGGCCATTTAAGTTAATGTTCCTTTAAGGGAGTACTAGAATTTTGAAAAATTCGATTTTTTTCACATATTTAAAGTTTAAATCCTTAAGAACATATCCTCAAAAGGATTTTTAAAAATTAAATTTGTTTTAAGAGCTACAGTTACTTTAGTGAAGCAGTACCTAGCCCGGTAGGTAGTTAGACTCACTTTTTTAAATGCGTTTTTCTCGAAACTACTTTTTCCACACGGTACCGGCATTATCTCAAGTTCAACCGATTTACTTGAAATTTTGTGTGAACCTTCTTTATATAATCCTTTATCCTTTATCTTTATATAATCCTTAATCCTTTGTTTTTAATATTTAAAAAAAAATCAGGAATTTCAAAAAAAAGCGTAAACAATGATTTTTATTTTCAGGCAGTCGCCATTTAAAAAAAAAAAAAAAATTCGTGTTCCCTGAGGTAGGGGCTATAACAGCATCCTTACTGATTAAGAATTTTTTTGATTTTTTTTTAAGACCACCAGGAGAGTCAGGATCGATGTCACAAGGATGCGCTATTTTTTTTACACCCGTCTCTCCCCCCCTCTAATTATTTTAATTTTTAATATTTTTTTTGTAAAATTTTTTTGTAAAATTTGTTTTCTGTATTCTTAAGATATCAATAAAAACACCATAAAAATTGGATAGTAAAAATATTTTTAGTTTTTTTTAATAAAATTCAAAAAACTGCCCAAAATTTGATTTCTAGAGTAGAATACCCCCTTAATATTTAATTTACCTACATTAATATAGATTAACATATTACATGTTTCTCTACATATACCCCTGTGACTAACAAATTTATACATATGTATATACATTCCCTTATCTTTAAGTGATATGACCCTCATGCATCGCTTAACCCAACGCAGCCAATGCCCAGGCGGTAGAAGTAATTACACTTTTTGAACCAAAAATGAGGCAACACGGCAAAGAATTAAATGGGAAAAGTTAAACAAGCAAATGGTTAAAGGAACCTATTGGAAAATTGAGATAAAGCGCAAAAACTAATAAAATTGCTGCGGAGCTATAAGATAGACTAAAAACTGCTTGTTGGTTTGTGTGTAGTACGAGGGCTGCTAAATATATTTCTGGCTTAATAACGAAAATAGGCATATTTATCAACGAAAATGTTTTTTTTTTCATTGGATTTGGCTCGTCTTGGAAGACCCACACGGTCGATTGCTGTTTTGTTTCGGGCTCATACGCATAGATCCATGATTCGTCACCTCTGACGATCTTATAAACGTCTTTTGAAGCACCGCGATCGTATTTTTTCAGTATTTCTTTACACCAATCCACACGAGTCTTTTTTTGAGCGATTGTCAAATTGGCCGGTATTCAACGAGAACAAACCTTTTTTACGGTCAGGTGTTCATGCAATATCGAATGTATGCTGGTGGGAGAAATGCATAGGCATGCCTCTATCTGAAGGTATGTTACATGACGGTCTTGCATTATCAGTTCACGTACGGCATCGATGGTTTCTGGCACAACGGCTGTTTTTGGACGACCTTCACGGAATTCGTCTTTAAGCGAGCGTCGGCCACGATTGAATTCGTTGTTTGTAGTTTTTCACACTGCTATAGGATTGTCACTCTTGTCGTGATAATCCACGTCGAAAGTTGTGAAGAATAATCGCACGAAATGTTCACGAGTTAATTCCATTTTTTGGCCGAGATGTATTTTTTAATTCCCTGTAAATAAAACAATTCACTGTTAAATGACAAAACGTTCTGAGTGATGTTATGCTAAAAAATGTCAAACTTTCCAATGGAAATGTCAGATTGCACCTGGGAAGACTTAGTGTTGCCTAGTCCAGAAATATATATAGCAGCCCACGTATAAGACTGAGCGCATGGCGGTGCAGAGAGATCAGTGGTTAGTTGGCAGATAAATGAATTCGCATTTAATATACTAAAAAGAACTTATGAAGCGAGAATAAAAGAGGACTCTCAATCCAAAAAAAATTTAGAATTTTGTGATAAGAGACCAAGCGCCACCTTCGTTAGTATAATAAAATACGTCGGAAGGCTGTTGTTACTGCGACAAAAAGATAGAAAACATAGACACAATTGGGTATACTTCTTTGAAAAAGGAAACGATAGTTTTTCGATACTTCCAGTGAGATAAAATACAAGTTATTAGCATAGGTTCTTTTAAATTAGTTAGCAGCCAAGTTTTTGAAGAATTCTGGCCACAGGATTGTTTATTGATTACGCCTTAAACACCTCTTTGCTGAGCCTAGCCTTTAATGCCGAATCAGCACGATTGCCGCCGATTGCGCCAATATCCTAGCCCGCTTTTTATCTTTGTTCTCCTTCGTGTTGAGTTTTATTTTCCGAATATGCCAAAGCTACTGGGAAACAAAGGGCCTCTGCTCTAGGAACTAGCTCAGTTAACCTCAGTCGAGACAATCCTGGCGGCGACGTCCATTTCCCAATTAATATGGAGGATGCATTTAAAAAAGATTTCCGCCAAAAAGTTTGTCTCAGTTAAAATAAACAACAATTAGTAATATGAAGGACAGTTTTGAATAAATAGCCGCAAGACGGTTAAAGGTTTTATCGAGTTTTTGTAAAAACGCAAAAAAACTGAAGCTGAAAGTTAATCACATAAATAAGTTTATGGTTAAAAGGTTATTACAGAACTGTGGGCTTTAAAGCTAGCTTCTAACGGACCATAAGAATTATGCATGGTCTTTTTTGATTCAAAAAATGCTCCGAACTTTACTGTTGTCTACCAAACAGCGAATCGCTTAGGAAAAACATTGTTCCAATCAGCCATATATCTTCATTGCTAATATCCTAACAGCCTTAATAGCATAATATTGAAGGCATTTTATATACTAAAGTTTTACCATTGGAAATCGATGGCTCATTAAATAAATACGAGTCTCACAGCGATATACGCGCGCACAATCGCACAAAGGACGCAGCAAGCACGCATAAGCGCTGCGAGAACAAAGAAGAAGGCTCGTTTACCGCGCGCCAAACACTTCAAGGTGCAATAAATAATCACCAAGTCGTTTGGCAGAGTTTATGCGACCGAAGGCAAGAAGGGTTTGCAAAAGTAAAATGCGCGCATGTACTATGTGTGTAGTTTACGCCTTAACTAATGGTACCTTAAAGAGTTGACTTAACGTACAAAAGCAATTTCAGGAATTGATTTGGAAATGAAGAAAGGTTTATAGAATTGCAAAAATGAAGATGAAGAGAGGAAATGTGGTTCAATGGTAAAATCAAAAGGAACAAGAAATACGTAACAGGAATAAATCAAAATGGTACAATATGAATCTTTAAAGTATTACCCAACTGAAATTTGAACATTTCTTTGTCTTTTTGACAATGTGTGGACTCCATGCCAAAAAAACTGTGCCTCCTTGTCTGCCAAGAAAGACTGAAGTCAATTTTTTACATCTATTTGATGTGTGCCGTATTCTAAAGTGGGCGTTCTGCATCGACCCGCCTAAATGGTACTTAAAAGACACAAAGTGTGGATTTTAGGACCGGCTGGGCATCTTTTATCCTAACCGGTTTTAACCGGTTCTGCAATAAGAGACTAAGAGTTGACATAATATAAAGTTATTTTAATTTGATTAATTGTTATCGGTTCCCTATTCCCCATTAATGTATTCATCCGGTTTTAAATGCATTCCCTTCTGATTTCAAAAATTATAGAATATTATAAGACGTCATGGATTTTCGTCTTTGTCTTATTTTGGCTGATTGTCCATAAATGATTTTTTACCTCTGGAGTTATCGTAATAGATTCATATTTCATTACCAGTCACAGTCTAATGCAAACACGACTTCGTTTTGTAGCGTACAACAGCATTCTGACTTGTCTTCTTTTCTTCTATTATTATGGCATCCATTTTCTTTGCTTTTGAATGAATCCGGCTACTTTTAAACGTTTTGAAATGCTGCTTGCAGTACCTCATATTAAAATGATTTTTGCCACTGATTGCGTTCTTTATCTTCTAAGCTAAAGTCACCACTATAGCACGGGCAAACCACTTTTAACATGTTCAGCCGGTATGTCTTTACTATAACTTTCAACCAATTACGATGACCTGCGATTAAGGTTTTTCCCATTTTAAAACAAATAAGAAGATTCCTCAAAAATATTTTTTCAGACACAAAACTCGCTATTTTTGAGTGAAAAATTATAGCTGTTCACATTTCAAATCAATTATATAAATATACTGAAAGCGGCCCACAATAACAGTAAGTAGTCAATGCATATTCGGTATATTGGAACAATGGAATAATAATCAATTAAGACATTTTTTGGAAAGCACACAAGAGCTCAATCATAGTTTCAAAAGGTAAGGAAGATAGAAACTATGTATAGATTTTACAATTTTTCTTCAAGATTACAGTGAAAAATTTTCGATAGAAAATGTTTTCGAAGCAGTTGGCAAAGTGAAGCACCACCTTTTTATTTTTCATTAGTCATATATTTAACAGATTATAACTTATACGGCATTTCATCTGATGTAGGCTCTCATGAAAAATGTTACTCATACGCCAAGTTGTAATTTACTGCCCGCAGTTAATATCAGTCATCGCATTACACATTTTAAAAATGTTAGATTATCGCTCATACGCCCCCGTTAGAACACTATTGCTGAATATAACTCAAACGCAACGTAGCATCTGTGTGATATAAAATATGTAATGAGAAGTATCACTCACTCATGGATTGCGATTCTTATATAAAACGATTTAAATATTTTGAAATCAAAGTTCAATATTGGTGGAGCTATCTACGACAATTTGTATATCACAAAGTATTGAAAATAAAAAAAATCGGTGAAATTTTTAATAAAATTTTAGTTATTCATAGGTACAGTGATTGTTTTTCAATGGTTGCAAGTAAACATGAAAACTTTCCTCCAGTTTTCTTTTGACATTTTATGAAACAACATTGATAGAAAATTAAAAAATAATAAAGCAAAACTATTTTTAGCATCTTTGCTTAAAAAACCTGATTTATTTTGAATAAATACAGGCGCGATAATTATTGAACGTGTAGCATTCACTCTCAATCCATTAATCGTCAATACGAATCACGATCCAAATATCACAAAAATTTAACATATGACGTTGTAAAATGCTTGAAATACACTTACTGTTGTTGTTCATGAGGTTCAAAAAGTTTCTGAGCTTACACAATAACTTGCCAACAAATACGTTATGGCAACTAATAACAATCCCAACTAGGGATTTTCCTAGGTTCACCGAAGTATGCTTGGCAATAGAGGAAAAAGTGTCAAGTGATTCCATCTTGCGATCCTCCATTCATCTGTGGCCTAACTCGTACGAAAGCATGTCGTATTCAGCCGTAACGCGGGTAGACCTATTGAACGGTGTCCAGACAGGAAACTATGTTAGGAAAATTGCTAAAAGAAAGTAGTTCTGAGCACCTTTTAAGTTCCACTCTGGTTCAGAACGATGATACAATCACGCAAGGTTCTTAGATTCAATTCCAGAGTGTAAAAGTACAATGGAGTACCGGAGATTAATGTGATCATGAGTTACGGTGAAATGAAGAACATAGTGGAGTGTATAAAATTTTTTAGGAAGAAAGATGCAAGATTGGCTACAAAGCAGAGAGGCCTATTCAAGTTTTCAACGAATATGTCATGCAATAAATTCCAAAGAGGCATAGAGGGTGCCTAAACCTCTACTTATAATACTAATAAGAAAAGTTAATATAAATAATTGTAAAACGCCCGGGTATAAAAACCTTCGACTAGAAAGTTATGCTTTCCATGTTCAAAGATTGTCAGTTGGCATACATTTTATTTTCCATTTCTCAACTCAATGTCTCCAGGGAGAGATAGAGAAAGTTATATCACCTAGCAGATTATTTATATCTAATTTCCAATATAAATTTTCATATTCACAGTATCCTTTTAATAAAAATCATTCGCCAAAGCGAAACTAGCAAACTACAATCCATTGCCTCTGCAAGTATTATATTTTAAATATTCCTCCCGTTATTGTTGTTGTTGGCACAAATTAAGCGCACTTGCAAACTTTGTTGTTTATCTGTGTTTTAGTTATATCTAACTTATAAATTATTGGACGCGGCCACGAGTGAAGTTGCCGCAGCCATTTCGCACACCTTACACAAATGAGCAAGTCAAGCAATGGAAGCATTGAAGCGTGATGCTCAGCGTAAACATATATGCGTGTTTGTGAGTTTGCGTGCTAGCACTGGAACGTGCCAGAAATTTTTAATTAAGTTGCTGGTAAAACTCTTCATAATTTCTCGGATTATTACTCGGATGTACGCTTTGAATGAACTCCAAATCGAAAAAGTTTTAGCCACTACGAAAGAGCGGATAGGAGGTAGGGACGTGGGGTTTGAATGAATACAGCGAAAGTAATAGTAGGAAGTAGTAATAGAAATATGCAGAATCTCTTTTTATTATGTTTGTTGTAATATAGCGCCTATGAGATGGTGAAGTCTAAAAGAAAGTGGCAACTGGTCATAATAATCATGCGAATTTAAGAGGATGTGTCTACAAGTTGTACCAAAAATGCATGCCGGTGCGTCATTAATGGCAATTTTGTGGAAATTTAAATTCATGACAATTCTTGGAACGGTTTAGTAGAGTACAGAAAAAAGATATAGATATAAGGATAACAAGTCAAGAACCGAAATCGAAAATATAAGCTTTATTTTGACATATCTCATAAAAGTCCAGAGATGGGGTTTATCTCATCAAAGAAGCACCGAAAGTTTATATATTTCGTTCTTCGCTCAGAGCTCTGAAAGTTAAGATTTAAGAACATTGAACTTCCTTGAGTAAACAAAGAATCCCAGAATCACAATTTATACCGTCAATTTGAACTTTTCGAATCCATTTAATTGTCATACGACCCTGATGATTCTTTATTGTGGAACACAAATTTCTTGGAAAAAATTATCAGTTCACGGCCGAGGATATAGAACTTCAGGGGGTATCTGTGAAATAAAGAAGCTCAAAACCATAATTTTAGCCATTAATTTGACTTGTTTTCTCGAAGTTTGGTTAACTCATTCGACCCTGACAGTCCAACATATAAGTTAACGCAACATACGCCGAAATTGGCTTACATAGCTTTTACAAATACCCAACCACTTAAAGCTTACGTAAGCATGCAACTTGGACAGCGGTCGCTATCCCACGGTTAAACGACACCACACGCGCATCCGGAGTAACTGACGATACAGCACCGCCGCTACTTGAGAACGTCAGTGCTGCTTTTCAACAACAACAACGACTCCAATGCACCTGTACGTGACTTGCTAGCTTAAATTAGCCATAAGAAGATTTTTGTATTTCAGTCTAAGTTTGGTTTGTGAAACGTGAACAAACAAATAAATAACTTATATACTAATATATGTGGTGTCGAGTGTAGAGTACTGAACACGACTAGGGTACTGAACACGACTAAGGTACTTAACACGACTAGAGTACTGAACACGACTAGGGTACCGAACACGACTAGGGTACTGAACACGACTAAGTTACTGAACACGACTAGGTTACTGAACACGACTATGTTACTGAACACGACGAAGACAAAATGCAACTATGGACTAGAACAAGAACTCAGCGAAGCGTTAGGACGCTTGCGTTGAGTTCTTAGAAGCGTTGGGACGCTTGCGTTGAATTCTTGGAAGCGTTATAAAGCTACAAGACGAGAAAACGAAGCATTCTACACGGGACCGCCAGACGAACAACAAGTGTATTTTTCAAACAATTTTTTAAATTATAAATTTTAATTGTAAAGTTAATAAAAATAAAATAAGTCACATCCTACAAATTGGGGGCTCAGCCAGGACTTGGAAAAAGTTTTAAATAAAGGTGTGGAGATGTAAGGCGTATATCTGGTTTTAAAAGTGAAGAAATTCGTGGAGTCTTAATAAAGCGTGCAGTGTGCAGAACGAAGTAACAAACATTTGGTTTGTCGTGGAGGCGTAAGGCGTATATCTGGTTTGATAGGTGAAGAAATTCGTGGAGCTTGAATAGAGCGTGCAGTGTTCAGAACGAAGTGAAAAGTAAGTAAAGGTGGTGCTGACCGTCATCGTGGAGTTTTACGTGATAGCATCAAGGGATACTCTAAGCCTGTTATTAGACAATTGGTCCGTCGTGGAGGTGTAAGGCATACATCTGGTATAGAGCGTGCAGTGTTCAGCTAGTAAAAGTGTTAAAGTGTAAAAGTTTGAATCTTAAGAAGAATAATTTATAGAAGAGAAGTGTCTCAACAAAAGATGTAAAAATTTTAAATTATCAGAAGAATAATTTCAAATAAAAGAAGATGGAAAAATGTTGAATCATAAGAAGAAGATGTAAAAATTTTTAAATTATCAGAGGAAAAATTTCAAATAAAAGAAGATGGAAAAATGTTGAATCATAAGAAGATGTAAAAATTTTTAAATTATCAGAAGAATAATTTCAAATAAAAGAAGATGGAAAAATGTTGAATCATAAGAAGAAGATGTAAAAATTTTTAAATTATCAGAAGAAAATTTTCAAATAAAAGAAGATGGAAAAATGTTGAATCATAAGAAGATGTAAAAATTTTTAAATTATCAGAAGAAAATGTTCAAATAAAAGAAGATGGAAAAATGTTGAATCATAAGAAGAAGATGTAAAAATGTTTAAATCATAAGAAGAATAATTTAAACAAAAGAAGTTTTTAAAGAAAAAGAGAAGTACAGCATTGTAAAAGTAAAAATAATTTGCTAAAAAGAACTCGAAACAAATTAAAATTAATCTAAAAGAACAAACAAAACGAATTCGTAAAGAAAAAGAGAAGTACAGCATTGTAAAAGTAAAAATAATTTGCTAAGAAGAATTTCAATCAAATTAAAATTAATCTAAAAGAACAAATAAAACGATTTCGTAAAGAAAAAGAGAAGTACAGCATTGTAAAAGTAAAAATAATTTGCTAAAAAGAACTCGAATCAAATTAAAATTAATCTAAAAGAACAAACAAAACGAATTCGTAAAGAAAAAGAGAAGTACAGCATTGTAAAAGTAAAAATAATTTGCTAAGAAGAATTTCAACCAAATTAAAATTAATCTAAAAGAACAAACAAAACGATTTCGTAAAGAAAAAGAGAAGTACAGCATTGTAAAAGTAAAAATAATTTGCTAAAAAGAACTCGAATCAAATTAAAATTAATCTAAAAGAACAAACAAAACGAATTCGTAAAGAAAAAGAGAAGTACAGCATTGTAAAAGTAAAAATAATTTGCTAAGAAGAATTTCAATCAAATTAAAATTAATCTAAAAGAACAAACAAAACGATTTCGTAAAGAAAAAGAGAAGTACAGCATTTTAAAAGTAAAAATAATTTTCTAAGAAGAATTTCAATCAAATTAAAATTAATCTAAAAGAACAAACAAAACGATTTCGTAAAGAAAAAGAGAAGTACAGCATTTTAAAAGTAAAAATAATTTTCTAAGAAGAACTCGAATCAAATCTATGTATAATTAGAATTAATATAAAAATAAGTATATTCTTACATATTGTTAATACTAAGATGGACTTAAACGAAATAACGACTTTAACTGTCAACGGACTGAAAGAGAAGTTGAGGGAATTGGGTATTTCGACTACAGGTCAAAAACGTGATCTTCAGGAAAGACTTATCCAACACTACGACTTATCGGGAAATAGGGCTAGTGACGAAGAGTTCAACCAGTCAGTTTACGAAGACGTAGGTGGAACCACCAACTTACGGTCCTCACCGCTTATCGTGCAACAACAACAGTTTACTCTAAAAGATTTAGGAGATTGTGTTAACGTTTTTTCAGGAGAAGGGTCTGTAGATATTCGAGGGTGGGTAAGCGAATTTGAAAATAATGCAGAAATAGTAAAATGGAATGATCTTCAGAGATTTGTTTATGGCAAACAGCTTCTTCGTGGTGCCGCTAAGCTTTTTGTTAGGAGTCAGAATAATTTAAATAGTTGGGAAGCTCTGAAGTTATCATTAATTAATGAGTTTGGTCGCAAACTATCTTCTGCAGATGTGCATAGGTTGTTGAAAAATCGCCGCAAACAAGCAAACGAAACTTTTCGGGAATACTTGTATCATCTCATGGAGGTAGGCAAACAGATTAGTCTAGACGAAGAAAGCATTATAGATTATTTCATAGAAGGAGTTCCAGATACCAAGTTCAATAAGGCAATTTTGTATCAAGCTAAAAATATAGAAGAACTAAAAGAGCAAATCAAAATTTACGAAAAGATACGGAAATACAACTCAGGGATAGGAAAAATAGTAAATGATACATCCTCTAACAAGACAAAAGAAGAACTAGGTAAAAGATGTTTCAAGTGCGGAGACAAGTTCCACGTAGCAGCTCAATGTCCACAAAAACAATATAAATGCTTTAAATGTAATGAGATGGGACATCGTTCGTTTGAGTGCAAAAATAATAAAGTCAAGGGAGCTAGAGAAGTTAAAATCGAATCAAGTAGCATAAACACTTTAGGAAATACAAGTTTTCAACCAGTCGTTGATGAAGAATTACATTTCAAAACAGTTAATTTAAATGGGTTTAGGTTCGAAGCTCTAATTGATTCAGGGTGTTCACTTAATTTAATACGTTACGATACGTTGATACTAAGTGGGCTTAAACCAATTCTAAGCAATGAGAAAAGAAAACTATATAGCGCTTGCTCAAATGTGATTGAGACAATCGGAAGTTTTGATACTTTTATACATATAGATGAGTTAGTGTTAAAGGTCAGATTTCATGTAGTCAGAGAACAAGATATTAAATTTGCAAGTATGATAGGAAAGGCTATATTAAAAGACGTAGATATTGTTTTAACAGAAGATAAAGTAATGTTTAAGAAAAAGGATAATTCAAGAGATTATAAACCAGGTAATGACAAAATGAGGCAGGATTCTAAACAGGTTATGAAAGAAGAACGAAATGCACCAATAGTAGCAAAAAACAAGTGGATTAAGGAATTTGATGCGATGAGTTTAAATGAAAGAAAGGATGAGACTACAGTGAATTTGGGACATTTGAGTAAGGGATTAGCAAAAGAAGTTAAAAGCTTAGTTGATAAATACAAATCATCTGGTAAATGCATATCACCCGTTAAGATGGAAATTGTTTTGACAGATGAAATTCCCGTCTATCAGCGACCAAGACGTTTACCAATCGATGACCGTAGTTTTGTCGATAAACAAATAGAAGATTGGTTAAAAGAGGGAATAATACAACCAAGCTCTTCCAATTATGCTTCTCCGGTAGTAGTAGTTCCTAAAAAAGATGGAAACAGACGCTTATGTTGCGATTATAGACAATTAAATAAAAAAATTGTAAGGGACAATTTTCCAATGGTTGTAATGGACGATGTCTTAGATAGCCTTCAAGAGGGTCGAGTTTTTACAACGTTAGATTTATCGAACGGATTTTTCCATGTGCCAGTAGATTCACAATCTAGGAAATTTACCGCTTTCGTTACCCACAATGGTCAATATGAGTTTTGTGTTGTTCCATTCGGTATTTCAAACTCACCAGCTGTCTTTTGTCGTTATGTTAATGCTGTTTTCCGGCCACTAATCCAGAAGGGAACCGTAATTACATATATGGACGACTTGATTATCCCCGCAATAGACGAGACAGAGGGAATTGAAAAACTACGAGAAGTTTTAGAAGTTAGCGAATCGTACGGGTTAAAGATTAAATGGAAAAAATGCCAATTTCTTCAACGAAGCGTTGAATTTCTGGGGTACATAGTGGGAAATGGTACCATAAAAATATCGGAAGAAAAGACGACTGCTGTACAAAAGTTTCCGCTTCCGTCCGACAGAAAAATGTTACAAAGGTTTTTGGGGTTGACGTCATATTTCCGACGTTTCGTACTGGACTACGCAACGATAGCTAGACCTTTGTCAGACCTTCTAAGAAAAGATTCGGTTTTCAAGTTAGGCGAAGAGCAAGTCGCGGCATTTCAACAATTAAAGGCTAATTTACAAAAAGCGCCTATATTACAGTTATTTTCGCAAAAAGCAGCTACTGAGGTACATACAGATGCTAGTAAATGGGGATATGGGGCAATTTTATTACAAAAAAGTTCGGACGATCAGCTTTTACATCCGGTACAATACATGAGCCGGAAAACAAAGCCGGTGGAAGAAAATTATCCGGCGTATGAGTTAGAGGTACTGGCAATCATAGAGGCCTTAAAGAAATGGAGAATATACCTATTAGGTATACACTTCAAAATTGTGACAGATTGTAACGCGTTCACGATGACTCTTAAGAAGAAAGACGTACCGCCAAAAATAGCGAGATGGGCATTGTTTCTTCAGGACTTTAACTATGAAATCGAACATAGAGCAGGATCCAGAATGGTCCACGTTGACGCTTTAAGTAGGGTGTACTGCTTAATGCTAGAAGACTCTTTAAAGTTTCGGCTAAAGCAAGCTCAACTTAATGACGAATGGACAAAGGCAGTACGTAAAGTTCTAGAAAAAGACGAATACGAAGACTTTTATATAAAATTTGACATTCTTTTTAAAAATCCTGCAAAGGAACTAATTGTAGTACCAAAGCTAATGGAAGACGAAATCATTAAGTTGGCCCACAGGCAAGGGCATTTCTCTGTAAAGAAAACTCAGGATCTGTTAGAAAAGTCGTATTATATCCCCCAAGTAAAGGGTAAAGTTTGTCAGATAGTCCGAAGCTGTATTGAGTGCATTGTTAATGAAGTTAAGTCAGGAAAGAAAGAGGGATTCCTGAACAGCATAGATAAAGAAGACATACCATTAGGAACATATCACATCGATCACGTAGGGCCACTAGAAACGACCAGTAAGTTGTACTATTATATAGTGGTGGTGGTAGATGCGTTCAGTAAATTTGTGTGGTTGTACCCTACTAAAAATACAGGAGTAGATGCAGTGTTAGATCGACTCACAAAGCAAGCAGCTGTATTCGGTAACCCAAGACGTATTATTTCTGATAGAGGGGCCGCTTTTACATCAAATTTGTTTAGAGAATATTGTCAAAAGGAGAATATTCAACATTTACTAATAACAACGGGGGTTCCAAGAGGAAACGGACAGGTAGAGAGAATTCATAAAGTCGTTATACCTATGTTGTCAAAGTTGTGTACAGAAACCCCAACTAATTGGTATAAACATGTAGAAAAGGTGCAACAGTTCATAAACAATACACCTCCTCGGAGTACGAAACAGTCTCCCTTCAAGTTATTAACAGGACTTGACATGCGAACGGCCAACATGCCAGAGCTAAAGGACCTACTAGAAGAGACGGTTATAAACGACTTAAACGAAAATCGCGAAACAGAACGAAAACTAGCGAAAGAAAATATTTTAAAAATTCAGGAAGAAAACCGGAAGTCATATAATTCACGTCGTCAGAGAGAGAAAAACTACAAAATAAACGATTTGGTAGCAATAAAGAGAACACAGTTTGGTAGCGGGTTGAAATTGAAGGGAAAGTTTTTAGGACCGTATAGGGTAGCGAAGAAACTTAACCATGGTAGATATGAAGTAGAAAAAGTGGGTGAGACCGAGGGGCCGAGAAAGACTTCGACTGTCTCAGAATATATGAAGATATGGACTCAACCATTCGAGGACGAATGAAAACAGGATGGCCGAATGTGGTGTCGAGACTAGAGTACTGAACACGACTAGAGTACTGAACACGACTAAGGTACTTAACACGACTAGAGTACTGAACACGACTAGGGTACCGAACACGACTAGGGTACTGAACACGACTAAGTTACTGAACACGACTAGGTTACTGAACACGACTATGTTACTGAACACGACGAAGACAAAATGCAACTATGGACTAGAACAAGAACTCAGCGAAGCGTTAGGACGCTTGCGTTGAGTTCTTAGAAGCGTTGGGACGCTTGCGTTGAATTCTTGGAAAACGATATAAAGCTACAAGACGAGAAAACGAAGCATTCTAGACGGGACAGCCAAACGATCAACAAGTGTATTTTCAAACAATTTTTTATTTCAGTCTAAATTTAATTGTAAACGTGAACAAATAAATAAATAACTTATATACTAATATATTAGACTTTTAAGGCTCCAAATTGCCTACATTTATGTTTCTTTGGCTGCACAAAGCTTTTTTTCGCTTCTTTTCTCTTACCTTCCACATAGTTCTCATTATTCTAAACAATTCGCTCACTCCTCTTGCAACTCCGGTACGTTTGCATACCTTCCAAACTTTGCTTCAAAGCTATTTCAATGCAAAAGACATAAACATTGCAGTCTTAACTCGCACACCAGCGATCAGTCTGCAGCACTTAGTGTGTAGCTGTGGACGTAAGCATGTGGCGCTTAGTTAATTTTTTATACTCGTATGCCTTATTAGTGCAGATTTGCCCTCCAAATGTGCATCAACCAAAGCAGTTCGGCCGCCATTATGAGCGCATGCAATCACACACACACAAAATTAGGGCACCGGTCAAACTAACTTTCATTTATTTAAATTACACTTAAATCGCTCATGGTACGAGAGCAGAGAACTGAAGTTTGGTTAGTCTAAAAAGCAAAGAACAGCTGTGGCCTTAAGTGTGAATAGTCTAAAATCGAAGAAGGACCAATCCGGTTCATTATACAAGCATTCCAAGAAGGTGTCAGAACATTATTTTGGTCGAAAAACAAAATAGTGAAGAAAGTCGAAACGACTACGAACTCGTTGCCACAAATTATTTACATTCGTTTTCCTTCCGTAAGAAAAAATAAATATTTGAAATTCAGAATTATGTGGGCTCATTTTAAACATACTAGTTTCTCGAATAAGCAAGCTAAACTAAATGTATATCGAATGTCTTTTATCAGGATCTCCACACTTTTATTTTGAAACCAAATAAGGAAACTTTTGAGTCGAATCCTTCCGAGAAACCCCGAACCACGATATTGAAAGACTTAAAAGGCTAAACGAGTTTCTCTGTTTTCTGTCTCACTCCTTTTGTGAGGATAGAAAATTCCCTTCCCTGCACTCTTACCGCTGTTATGTTTTGTGAAATAGGCCTAAAAATTAAAACTTAAGTCGACCCTTTCAAAGAGGTCAGCAGACATACATATCTTGGTTTCGAACGAAGCACCTTTAGTTGAAAAAACAATCTTCGAAAGAATTTTCTCCATTTTAACTCCAAAATTTTTTCAAACTGTAGTAACGGAATTTATATTTTCAGCCATCTATATTATTATTGTTGTGTATGGACCACTGCTGCGATTGGAAAACAGCCGCCTGCAAATTGCAGATACGATGAAGTAATTAGGGCTGAACAGGAGTGTCACCTGATTTGACTTTTTACTGGGGAGAACAGCAGCCGTTGGAGGAGAGTCTTCTTTATGGATGAGTCAAAGCGTGTGCTGAAACGTTTGTAGAGGGATATAATGTCAGAAGCTCTCTATCAACTTCAGTTTCACACTTCCTTACTATTTAATGTTTTTAAGTTCTAGGTTGCTGCCAGCAGAAAATTTTTATTTGCCACTAGTCACTATCCTGACATATAAGTTCGAATTACAAGAGTTCCATCCTTTTGCGTCAATCATGAACATAACCTAACCTAACCTAACATATGCTGCTGATGATATCTAAGATTCCTCTTAAATCGCATCTTCATCTACGGTTTCAACTCCATGAACTTTTCGGATCCAGTTCTTCTCTAACTCTGGCCAGTCTTATGGTCTGTTGCACTAAATATAATATTATTAAATGCATTTAGGACAGTGACTCTATCCCGTTTCTTTACAAAAAGTCCTGTTTATTTCCGTCCTTCAAATGCTCTCAGCTAAATCACGAAGCACGGGCACGTCCCAAGACAGACACTGCGCGCGAGCTGAAGCAAATATTCATCGTCATTATAAAACACAACATCCACAAATGACAGACCGACAAATTACGAGAAAAAAGACTGAAGTGGTGTTCGAAGTGCTACGGCTATTTATTTACAACCTGCGGGGGCGGCAAGCGCATGCGGGCACCAGAGACGTGATGTGATATGCAGAAAAATTTTTTTTAATTCATTGAAGAAAAAGAACGTGTTTCGGGTATGGTAAGGAAACAGAGAAAAGGAGCCGACGGTGAGAAGGAGCCGATGGTTGAGATAAATGAATGCAGACGAGTGCATGTGAGTCATACTGAAAAGGTGAATGTGTAAGAATGCAGGCATACGTTTATCGCTGATGGTGTTTACTAGCTAGAAGTGAACCTGCGACATACTGTACAGTGGGGTGAAATAAGAAAAATGTTGAAAATGTGTAGTAACTGTGCGCCTTGTGTAGTAAAATAATCCAAATCAGCCAATTTAAAGACAGCTGTGCTCCTTACAATGGAATTGATTAGGCTGCTGTTGCTTCAGACATTTCTCTCACTCTCTTTCTCTCTGGTGACTTTTTCTGCCTCAACTGTCACTGTTGAGAGTTGACATTTAGTAGCATAAGTCTAATAGGAAATTAAATTTTTTATTTATGAAGTCAACGCCGAGACGGACGAAAGAACAAACAAGTGAGTGTACTAAAATGTAAGCAAGCGATGTCGACCAAAAAAGATGACAAATCGTAGCAATCAAAACATGTAGATAAAAGGGAGTAGACGGAATACTAATATTGACGGTATACAGTAGCGGTCAAATATCAGTGGCCAAACAAACACCAATAACTAAATGTAGTTATCCTAATAAAATATATGTATTAAAGCAGTTAACAATGTCACGAATAAATAAAATATTTATAAATAAGTGGCAACGCTGTAATTTCGTTTTAGTTTTTCTGAATAATTATGAAAGCACTTTTTTGTGGAAAATTTATGTGAACAGTTTTAACCAAAATAGTATGCAATTTTTGTAAAAAAATATATGGCTACATATTAAAATATTTTTAAATAATTAAACTATAATCTTTTCCCGCATCAATATTTAAACATTTATATAGTTAAAAATTATTTACTTTCCAAAAATACGTTGGCAACTCTAAAAATTTAATGACTGATTTTTTTAATTTCTCTGGTTAACAGCATTTTAATATTATTTGCTAAATTAGAGTGTAAATTTCGGACAAAAATAGTAAGATTGTTTTGTAAGAAAGGCGAGTATATGGCGATACTATTTTTCTTCACTTAACTTTAATCTTTTGTTTGCCACATTAATTTTTTGACAGCCAATTAGTTAAAATGATTTTAATTAAAAAAATGATTTGGCAACTCTAAAATTTTAATTAATGAGTTTAAATCGCGACAATATTTGGAGGGTGTTAGATGTCAGGGGTCTAAGAGAAAGACGATGTGTAAGAAAGACAAGAAAATCACAAAAAAACAGAAGGATTCATGTTTCGGTTAATAAGCCCACTCTCTGAAACCTGGTGACTGAAGATTGCTTTTGATCGTTAGTGTATACCTGCCACACACTCAAATTATGTGGAACAGGCGCTGACTCTGTGCATAAAATGTAAATCAGCGACCAAAAATATCCTCATAAACTTTTTGTCAACAATTCCGCCCGCTTGCTTAAACATGGTTTTCTTACCAGTCTGTTTATGCTCTCTTTTTTTACTACAATTCTTCTTCTTTGCTTACTTTATCTTTGCCTTCACCTCAATCACTCATTTGTATGTTATTTGCGGAGTAGTCGGTTAATTAGATCGAACGGATAGAAATTATTTGCTGACATCGCAAAAAGCATGCCACCAACAGTGCGGAAAGCAGTTGGCGAGGAGTCAATTGAAAGCCATCATATCTGGTTAAATATTGCGTGTCTGCATTAATGCAACGTCGCAGAAAAGGAATAATTTGTATTGCAATTAAGTGTGGCTGTGAAAATTAGATAATAAAATATTCTGCAAGAAAGTAAGAAATAAGAAGAGAGGAAAGTGAAGAATATACATATATCAAGCTTATTACATTTGCGCTCAAGGGACAAATTTTCATAAATTCTACTCTCGCTATTTTATATTTGTCTGCGCTGAAGGTTGCGCTAACAGCTTTTGTGCCACGTTCGCTGTAGTGAAAGGCTAATTGTAAGTGATTTGCTAGTATAAATTCTGATTATACAGTGGTGTGTTGGACTTTTCTTGGAATATATTTACGTTTGAATGCAAATGATTCTCTGAATTCTTCTTCGATTGTAACACATTCTCGTAGGAACACTCTCTACGCGAAAGAGCCAAAGTCTCGAATATAATTCAAATGATGAAAAGATAGATTTTAAGGAAAGATCTAAAATCGCAAATATTTTTCTTATAAGTTTATCACCAAGTCAATTTTTATTGAACGACTAAGTGTTAAACATTACCGTCTCGTTCAGAGCAATCTTCTTATAGCGAAACTTAAAACTCCCTGGAAGACAAATATCAGGAACATATACAAAATACCAGACTTTTGGCGGTCTTCTATATGTGGTTCTTTCCTGATGTTATGAACAAATCGACTTTAAAATTTTACTCTACATTGTCCAAGCTTCTGGCATATTTTTTTAAAAGACATTTTAGAGTGAGGCTTAATTGTTATCAAAGAACTTTTGTCGAGCTCTTGATATTGTGCTTCAAATCACGATCCTTAATCGAGTTTTTTTAACTTCAACTACCTTGCTAATGCCAGCCCTTGCATCTAAACCAAACTTCGCTCCTATAACTGTGATGACTGTTTTCAAACTCCCTACAAATACTGCTTTTTCTTGGAACAACTAGTTCCCTCCAGCTTTTTTACAGCAGTTGAATTATGGGAAATTAGGACTCCTTTAATACTTTTTTCTTCGTTGCAGTTTTGATTCATATGTTGGACCCACGCACGAGTTGTTACGGAGTTATTATGGAGGACATCAGATATTCATAAGCTCTGTGCGAGACTGGGATCTTTCAGACGGTCGCATGCTATCTTTGATCAGACCTTTCTGTATAGGACGACTCACCATCTAATTGCTGTATTATTGATGAGTAATGAACACGCAGAAAAAAGTCAGACCTTAGCTCGATACCTTCCAATAGAAACAGATGTAAACTGTTACCAGCTCGTCCCTGCCTTCGTCGTGATATAATGGTATCTCTTACCAGTCGGCATCCTTGGGGAAGGTTCAGTTGGGGATTTTTGATTGTTCTAAAGAGAAGCAAGAAAAGACGAAAAGTCTTTTAGAAGAAGAGATTTTGACTCAACTTAAGTCAATTGTAAACATGGCGAGCACATATTAATATTTATTCATATTAGTAATTTCGAAGAAAAAAATCCATCCAACTTTAAAATGTCATTGAAAATCAACACCATATTGTTAATGAGCAGCGATTATGGCACTTTAACGTCTGATTTATTTTAACTAATACTACATTTTCATCCTTGTCAAATTTATAGCGAGATTTCGTAACAAACAAAAACTTTATTCACGCAGACTATCAAAGACACACACTCACATTATTTTAATAAACTGACCACAAATATAATGTATTCGCTACTAAGGCGGCAGTTGCACACAACAACATAACCATAACTAAATAATGAAACAATGGGAAAAAAATTAATTGCAATAAAATACATATGACTACTAAATAGCTAATTGAATTGGTGAGAGCCATAGCGACAGAGCATGGACGGAGTGTGGCTAGCTTATTGAACAGTGTTCAAATTTAAGTAAAATTTGGAATGTGAATATTGTATTAAAAGTTTTGAATAAAAGGTTTTTTAATATGATTTAAAAAGAACATATTAGATGTGGAGAAAGTTCTAAGAGAGATTCTAGATACCATATTGATGTCCCAATAAGGAAGAGCCGGAGATTCAAATCAACCTCATGAATAAACTAGAGCACTAAAGGTTCTTCAAATAAACCTACATAATTTAAATGATGCGACTTTAGTTCAAGAACCGTGGATACCCTCAAGAGACATGGTATCTGGATTAAAACCAAACATATTACAATACATACTTACCGAATGAGAAAAACAAGGTAAATACCTTTTCAGACAACCTGACCATAGTCGCTATAGAGGATGGTCAGGCTAAGTCGTTACTTTTTAGATACCATTACATACCTCATAATGGTAAAGCGCCATAGATAGAACTTATGAAGTTGATAGCCACGGCGAATAAAGCGAAAGAACGCCTAGCGGTAGGTGCACACGCCAATATTCACAACACGGTATAGGGCAGCGGAGATACCAAGGGAAGGGGTAAGTCTTTACTAAACGATCCCAATTCCTCAATCGATGATGATGGAGCAGACGTTCTATTCCCCGATCATAAAGAAGTTTGAATAGCAATTACCCGCCTGAAGAACAACAAAGCAGCGGGGGCTTTAGACCTGACAAATACTCTTCTTCTTCTTCTTTACTGGCGTAGACACCACTTACGCGATTATAGCCGAGTCAACAACAGCGCGCCAGTCTTTTCTTCTCTTCGCTACGTGGCGCCAATTGGATATTCCAAGCGAAGCCAGGTCCTTCTCCACTTGGTCCTTCTAACGGAGTGGAGATCTTCCTCTTTCTCTGCTTCCCGTGGCGGGTACTGCGTCGAATACTTTCAGAGCTGGAGTGTTTTCATCCATCCGGACAACATGACCTAGCCAGCGTAGCCGCTGTCTTTTAATTGGCTGAACTATGTCAATGTCGTCGTATATCTCGTACAGCTCATCGTTCCATCGAATCCGATATTCGCCATGGCCAACGCGCAAAGGACCATAAATCTTTCGCAGAACTTTTCCCCCGAAAACTCGCAACGTCGACTCATCGTTTGTTGTCATCGTGCAAGCCTATGCACCATATAGCAGGACGGGAATTATGAGCGACTTATAGAGTTTGGCTTTTGTTCGTCGAGAGAGGACTTTACTTTTCAATTGCCTACTCAGTCCGAAGTAGCACCTGTTGGCAAGAGTAATCCTGCGTTGGATTTCCAGGCTGAAATTGTTGGTGGTGTTAATGCTGGTTCCTAAATAGACGAAATTATCTACAACTTCAAAGTTATGACTGCCAACAGTGACGTGGGAGCCAAGTCGCGAGTGCGACGACTGTTTGTTTGATGACAGGAGATATTTTGTCTTGCCCTCGTTCACTGCAGGACCCATTTGCGTTGCTTCCTTGTTCAGTCTGGTGACAGCAGAACTAACGGCGCGGGTGTTGAGGCCGATGATATCAATATCATCGGCATACGCCAGCAGCTGTACACTCTTATAAAAGATTGTACCTGCTCAATTAAGTTCTGCAGCTCGAATAATTTTCACCAGCAGCAGATTGAAGAAGTCGCACGATAGGGAGTCGCCTTGTCTGAAACCTCGTTTGGTATCTAACGGCTCGGAAAGGACCTTCCTGATCCTGACGGAGCTTTTGGTGCTGCTCAACGTCAGTTTACACAGCCGTATTAGTTTTTCGGGGATACCAAATTCAGACATCGCGGCATAAAGGCAGCTCCTTTTCGTGCTGTCGAAAGCAGCTTTGAAATCGACGAAGAGGTGGTGTGTGTCGATTCTCCTTTCACGGGTCTTTTCCAAGATTTGGCGCATTGTGAATATCTGGTCGTTTGTTAATTTACCAGGTCTAAAGCCACACTGATAAGGTCCAATCAGTTTGTTGACGGTGAGCTTTAATCTTTCAGACAATACGCTCGGCAGAACCTTATATGCGATGTTGAGGAAGCTAATCCCACGGTAGTTGGCGCAGATTGTGGGGTCTCCTTTTTTGTGGATTGGGCATAGCACACTTAAATTCCAATCGTTGGGCATATTTTCGTCCGACCATATTTAGAAAAGAAGCTGATGCATGCACCTTATCAGCTCTTCGCCGCCGTGTTTGAATAGCTCGGCCAGCAATTCATCGGCCCCTGCTCCATCGTCATCGATTGGGGTATCGGGTTCGCTTCCTCATGGCGTTGTACGTTCACTGCCATTCAGCAGGCTGGATAATTTAAGTATGCTCTGGGCATCGGTGACTAGATCACCTTGGGGGTTCTACAGGAGTATGCTCCGGTCTTGAAACCTTCTGTAAGCCGCCGCATTTTTTCGTAGAATTTTCGAGAATTACCCCTGTCGGCCAGCTTATCAAGCACCTCGTACTCACGCATTTCGGCCTCTTTCTTTTTCTGTCTACAAATGCGTCTCGCTTCCCTCTGCAACTCTCGGTATCTATCCCTTCCCGCACGTGTTGACGAGTGCTCTCCTTCGAACCTTCCTTGTGTTTGTTGGTGTGCGCTTTTTGCTGTGCAGAGGCGGGTGCGAATTTTGCCTGCAAAAATATAGTGGTCCGAGTCGATGTTAGGACCTCGGAGCGCACGCACATCTAAAACAATGGAGACGTGTCTTCCGTCTATCACAACATGATCGATCTGGTTGGTGGTTTTTCGATCCGGAGACAGCCAGGTAGCTTGATGTATCTTCTTATGCTGGAATCTAGTACTACAGATAACCATATTTCGGGCCCCGGCAAAGCCGATCAGCCTCAACCCATTTGGGAATATTTCCTCGTGGAGGCTGAATTTACAGACCGTAGTGCCAAAGATACGTTCTTTGCCCACCCTGGCGTTGAAGTCGCCAAGCACGATTTTAACATCGTGGCGGGGGCATCTCTCATAAGTGCGCTCCAAGCACTCATAAATAGCATCTTTGGTCACATCGTCCTTCTCTTCCGTCGGGGCGTGGGCGCAAATCAGCGATATGAAGAATCTCGCTTTGATGCGGATTGTGGGTAGACGTTCATTCTCCGGAGTGAATGATAGTACTCGGCGACGGAGTCTCTCTCCCACCACGAATCCAACACCAAACTTGCGCTCCTTTATATGACCACTGTAGTAAATGTCACAAGGACCTACGCGTTTCTCTCCTTGTCCCGACCATCGCATTTCTTGGACGGCGGTGAGGTCAGCCTTTATTTTCACGAGGACATCAATCAGCTGGGCAGCGGCACCTTCCCAATTAAGAGACCGGACATTCCAGGCGCATGTAGTCTATTCGTAGTCCTTATTTCTTTTGCCATGGTCGTCATCAAAAGGGGGGTCTCTCATCCGAGGCTGATTCTTGGTATTCATTGGGGGGTGTTTTTTTACGTGGCGGGTCCCAAACCCAGCGCACAACCCTAAGTAGGGGTACTCTACCGACCAGATATTTAGCATGCGCCAAATCTTGGAAAAGACCACTTCGTCGATTTCTAAGCTGCTTTCGACAGCACGAAAAGAAGCTGCCTTTACAATCTTTTATAAGTGTATACAGCTGATGGCCTATATCAATATCATCGGCTTCAACACCCGCGGCTTTAGTTCTGCTTTCTCCAGACTGGACAAGGAAGCAAAGCAAATGGGTCTTGAAGTGAACGAGGCCAAGACAAGATATCTCCTTTCATCAAACAAACAGTCGTCGCACTCGCGGCTTAGCACCCACGTTGCAACTTTGATGTTGTAGATAATTTCGTCTATCTTTAAACCAGCGTAAATACCACCAATAATGTCAAAGAAAGAAGGAACGACTGGCGCGCTGTTGTTAACTCGGCTATTATCGCGTAAGCGGTGTGTACGTCAGTAAAGAAGAAGAATCTTGCTAAAGCTAACCCGGGAAAAAACCAAATTTATTGCCCCCACAGAATGTTCTTGATGTAATACTTCATACTAGCAAAATAGCATATGTCAAAGATGGGGAGGTAATTTGTACATCCTCGTTTTCTGAAGATTGTTAGATTTCAAGTTGACTTCTCAGCCCTTAAAGGAAGTTTAACCTACACAATGGACTAGATTCAGTAAGAAATCAGTAGTAGACATGACCCAAAATCATTTTCCGGGGTATGCAGAAGCTACAAATCTCCAACTTGTAAAAGATGCGTACCTACACATATCACAACAAAGGACCAAATACTTTAACTGTTTAAATCACCTACTATGGACGGTATTTTTCCAGCCATAACGCAGAATCAACAGTGTTGTCATCTTTCCTGACGAAAATATACGAAATAGGCGAGGGTCGTAGTCATACCGAAGGCAGCCAAAGGAATCCCCCTTTATTCGGTAGAATATAAACTGTCTAACCTCATTCTTTCTGAAGGTATTTGAAAAATTCTAGACGTCTATATTAGAGACAGGCTCTTTCTACAGCCCATTTCTTTTCAGTTACAATTTTATTCGCATATTTTCATCTGTTGCCTACATTTCGGCAAATTTAAAGTACAAAATTTATAAGATCAATTTCATTTTGTCTAATTTAATAAAAGTGATTTAAATATTAGATTACAGTTTCTTAACCTCTGTATCTTTGACTATAATTTTTATAAAGTCTTTAGTAGAAAATTAAATTCCTTATATAGCGGGTTTGGTTCCAAAATATAAATTAAGACTATAATAACACAATAAGGAGCAAAGGAGCCCGGATTTCCTGCAGAAAGCCGAAGATGACTAGTTGTAGAGGGCTGGGATTGTAACGAGTTCCAAAATGCCAGTACAAAGACAGGTCTTGAAGCAAGGCCTGGCACTAACACTGGAGCTGAAACTAAGCTTAGTTCCAGGAAGGCAACAACACTAGCGGCAGCCGGAACCAAATCCTGCAGCCAAAGTATAGCTACAAAGCAGAAAGGAAAATGAAATGCCAACAGTGTTAGTGATATTAGTGCGTCTGCCAGAGAATGACCTAATTTTAAGGTCGATGCCCAGTAAAGATGCAAAAGCCAATAAATGAGGAGCTTAGAAAGAACTATTTAGACTTCTTAAAGCGACCTTATTTTAGATAGAATGTGGAAGAGATGTTATTGTTTTTAAATTAAGCCCAGGCTACATAATGTCCCAAGTTTTAATTAGAGGCTCAACGGTTTTTTACACTTCCTTCTGTCAGCTGCTCGAACCACTGTGCCCACTAGCATCCATTTGTTCGTAATATGTCATTTGGTTTCACTTAACTTAATTGACAATAACTGCGCAAAGTATTAAATTGGTTGTGAAATGTTTTGCGAATTTTCTGTTACATTTAATTCTTTTCTTAATTCAAATGCATAATAAAAGTTTACTAATGATAGACTAAACAATCGGTTGTTGATTGTTTCCTGCATTTTTACATCGAAAAACATGTGAATTTCTGCTAGGGAGCTTGAAAAAACTCATTTGAAATAATTTAATGTTTAAAAATAAACTTATATCACCTCAAGTATTATCATATTCTCGCAAATATTGTATAACAGTTGTGTTGATCTAACGTAACTGATCGTATTCTGCGAAAAGAGATAAAAAAGGCCGGTGCTTTAGTAATAAAAATTAAAAAGTGAACTTAGTGTGCTATAACTAAATAAAAGTGTAAAGTGTTTAATTATGGAATCTTCTACGAACAAAATCTTCGACATACGTATATAAAATTGATTAAAGAGATAAGAAAATAGCTTAATGAAATCTGTTAGGAGTTAGGGGTTAAATCAGCTCAAGCTGGGGCGAAAGCATAAGCGAGGACAAGCTAGGCGAAACCGGTCTACAACCACGCCCACTTATAACACAAATTGCTAGATTATTTTCCTTTAGAAAAACTAAATCAAACAGAAATTATATGGTATGCATGAATGTGTTAACTCTGAATTAAAAATGTTCAAAATCAGATTAAACGATTTCAAGTTCACAGCTATCTAATATTATGACCCTATGGTCCACGAATGACTTTTCGAAAATATCGGTTAATTTTTTATTTAAATTAATTAAGAAAGTGGAAAACTTATAGTAAGTCGCTAAATTTAAAAAAATCAATCCAATATGGACTGATAAAAATTTTGTTGAAAAAAAAAATATATAAGGAAAATATTTTATTTCATAATAATTAAACTTGAGTGATTTAGGAAAGCAAAAACTTTTCTATGAGAGTTGCCACGTGTTTCGAATATTTAAGTAAATTCATTTTACAAGGAAAATTATTTATTACAAAATGAGTATAAAATCAGATGGCTTGAAAAATTACATTATTATTTTTGAAGAAGGTGGCTGTTTAACAAACTTTGTTTTCTATAATATAAAATATAGATATGTTCATAACATATTATCCATATTGTACTGATACGGTTTGAACAAAATTGCCCTACATTTATTTTTTGGCAGAATTATCATTTTTTTTAAATTTAAATTCAAAATTTTTTTTTTAAATAAATATTTTTTTTTACAACAAGTGCTTCAAATTAACGAAGACCGATTAAAGTTTAGAGTACGAATGTTTTCGGTCGAGTTAGTAATAAAAGTAAAAAATTTAATAATTTTAAACAGGACTTTTGTGACAATGGCAAAAAATATGTAGTGACGTTTTATTTTTGTTTTTTTTTTATTTCTGCGTTGTTATGGTGAAAAAAAATATTTCTTCAAAAAATATCAACAAATAATAATTGTAATTAAAAATTATTTGCTCATTTCTCTCATGACCCCGAGTAGGAAAAATAAAATTTAATAAAATATCATAATTAATTTTACGACCATTTGTGGCAAACCTTACCACATAAAAGAGTGAAGAGTGAAAATAAAAGAGTGAAAAAGCGCAACAAACAATTTGTTTTTTTTTTTTTTGTTTTTTACTAAACAAACAATTTTTAAGAAAAAAGTTGCTGTGTTTCGAATACATTAATTAATTAGCTGGCCTACCTATGTGAGCGCCACAAACTGTTGAGGTTTGTGGAGCATTGTGTTTATGAGAGTTGTGAGTACGTTGAAAAAAAATGAAAATGAAATATGTTTGGGGAAAACAGTGTTTTGTTGTGTATTGAAGGGAATAAGAGTGTTATAAAAGAGTGTTTTCGAGGTCGGAATGTTTTTATAATTTTATTTGTGATGGAACTTTATGTTAGTTAGTATGTGTTAGATGAAAGTTGTGGTTTTTGTGGGGGTTTGTGGGGTGGAAATGATAGAATACGGATGTGTTTCAAAAGAAGGTCGGAACAATTTTTCGTGAAAGGGAAGATCTGTAGTATGTTCTATTTTAATAATACTATTTTTACTAGATTAACTTATTATTGGTTGAAAGGTTTTTTTTTTTTTTTTTCTTTTTTTTGTTTTTTTTTTTTGTTTTTTTTTTTTTTTGTTTTTTTGCTGTGCATATATTTCATTAGATTTTTGTCGCCACCACAATTACATGAAAAATACCATTTTTCCGCTCAAAAATTCGCGGCGGCGCTCCACACTTATTTGCATAAATATTGACACTGCGGCGTTGTTTTT